>NC_143033.1:20595000-20830000 GCF_057628025.1 Oncorhynchus mykiss | reverse complement strand
CTTTGTCTAAATCCATAGAAATTATGCTGATTCCTGATTTCGACTGGCTGAGAAAAACTAGCAGCCTGTCTGTCTTGTCCCGAATCCTGACACGTTCATTACCATAGGACAGCTGGAGATCACATTTCAATATTAAGGCAGCGTTATCAGAGAGACAGACAGCAAGGTTATTACAACTATTCGCTGTTGAAAACCATTTGCTAGTCTAACAGAAATGGGAGATAATGTCTAGATGCTTTTTATAGTGGAGATCAAGTTTATATATTGTCTGGCTGGGCTGATGAGATAGCCGTTGTATATTGCTTCACTATGGGACAGTCAAACCTGACAGACTGTGGAGACTGTGGACTGTATAGCCTCTTTACTTTTCTTTAAGACAGACACCCTGTGCATTACCAAGAGTAACACTATTTTACAGAGAGGTGGAAATATGGCAATCATGTTGGAGGGTTACTCTGTGAGTTGCACTGCCCAGCTCTGTGTCACCTTACCATGTCCACTTTAATTGTATTCCATTCAATTCTATTTCATTCCTGTTGTAGCACTCTTACAAAGTAATTGCTACAGAGAACTTTAACAAGAACTATAACCTTAACTTGCTTCACAGTGAAAATACAAAGTGGTAGGACAGGGGAAAATACAGGGCTCTTTCTGTTTTTCAATGTGTCTGACTTGTCTCTTTTCTCATTCTCACTCCTTGTGTTGCACCTCATTCCCGTGCTGTTTCAGACTCTTGTTCCTTTCCTCTAAAGTTTGACTCCTTGTGTTGCACCTCATTCCCGTGCTGTTTCAGACTCTTGTTCCTTTCCTCTAAAGTTTGACTCCTTGTGTTGCACCTCATTCCCGTGCTGTTTCAGACTCTTGTTCCTTTCCTCTAAAGTTTGACTCCTTGTGTTGCACCTCATTCCCGTGCTGTTTCAGACTCTTGTTCCTTTCCTCTAAAGTTTGACTCCTTGTGTTGCACCTCATTCCCGTGCTGTTTCAGACTCTTGTTCCTTTCCTCTAAAGTTTGACTCCTTGTGTTGCACCTCATTCCCGTGCTGTTTCAGACTCTTGTTCCTTTCCTCTAAAGTTTGACTCCTTGTGTTGCACCTCATTCCCGTGCTGTTTCAGACTCTTGTTCCTTTCCTCTAAAGTTTGACTCCTTACAAACAGAAGCGATGGAAAGCTGCCTATGTGTGTGTGTCAAAATCATATCAAATCAAATGTTATTTGTCACATGCGTCAAATACAACAGGTGTAGACCTTACTGTGAAATGCTTACTTAAAAGCCCTTAACCAACATGCAGTTTTAAGAAAAACAAGTTCAGTTAAGAAAATGTTTACTAAATAAATGAAAAAAAAAATACTGTATATATATAATAAAAATAAAGAAACACAATAAAATAACAATAATCAGGCTATATACAGGGAGTACCGGTACAGAGTCAATGTGCGGGGGTACAGGTTAGTCGTGGTAATTGAGGTGATATGTATATGTAGGTAGGGGTAAATTGATAATGCAGAGATAATAAACAGCGAGTAGCAGCAGCGTAAAAAAAATGGGTGTGTTATTGTAAATAGTCCGGGTGGCCATTTGATTAGTTGTTCAGCAGTCTTATGGCTTGGTGGTAGAAGCTGTTAAGGATTATTTTGGACCTAGACTTGGTGCTCCGGTACCGCTTGCTGTGCGGTAGCAGAGAGAACAGTCTATTGTCTAACAGACAATTTTTAGGGCCTTCCTCTGACACCACCTGGTATAGAGGTTGGATGGCAGGAAGCTTGGCCCCAGTGATACATTGGGCCGTACGTACTAAACTCTGTAGCGCCTTACGGTCAGATGCCGAGCAATTGCCTTACCAGGCAGTGATGCTGCCATGCTCTCGACGGTGCAGCTGTAGAACTTTTGGAGGATCTGAGGACCCATGCCAAATCTTTTCAGTCTCCTGAGGGGGAATAGGTGTGTGTGTGTGTGTGTGTGTGTGTGTGTGTGTGTGTGTGTGTGTGTGTGTGTGTGTGTGTGTGTGTGTGTGTGAGGTACTCCTCAGAGGTGGGTGAGGACTGTGAAAGGCCTCATTGTTGATGTCAGGGCAAGTCAGCATCAAAGGGTTGATTCATGTTCTGTAGGAGTCCCTCTCTCTAGACTCCCTGCCCCTGTACACCCACTGAGCCCAACTGTCTACCCCAGCACACAGTACAGAGCCACACACACGGCTCCACAGCCCGCTGAAGACAGCCGCACTCTCCACGGTTTACTATTTCAGCTCTGAGCCAAAGGAACAATATTTTTAATGGAGGTGTAAACGCCCAAGGGAGGTTAGGGGGGCAGGGAGTTACATGGTCTCCTGTGTGTGTGTGTGTGTGTGTGTGTGTGTGTGTGTGTGTGTGTGAGTGACCAGGCCTGGCTGTTCCATCCTGTTTGCTGAGGGATAGAGTGTGTGAGGGCCTTCACTCTTCTCTCTGAATCTTATTCAGGCAGCCGTTACACTGGCTCCTTCTCCTCAGCCTCAAATGTGTTATTCATGACCAGCAACATTGAAAAAAAGACTAATATCTGAATAAAGACCTGAAGGAGATTTGATAACCTTTTTTTACTGTTTATTTCAGATGATATTTGCCTGGTATTACCCTGAGAATAAACAGGACATCTTATACTGTATATTTCAGATGATATTTGCCTGGTATTACCCTGAGAATAAACAGGACATCTTATACTGTATATTTCAGATGATATTTGCCTGGTATTACCCTGAGAATAAACAGGACATCTTATACTGTATATTTCAGATTATATTTGCCTGGTATTACCCTGAGAATAAACAGGACATCTTATACTGTATATTTCAGATGATATTTCAGATGATTTCAGATGATATTTGCCTGGTATTACCCTGAGAATAAACAGGACATCTTATACTGTATATTTCAAAGAATTCAACAGATTTTGTGCCAAACGTCTGCGTTATTGTAATGAGAGTCCCGGTGATGCAACCCTCCTGTCCCCTCTAGCCAGGGAGGAGGGCAGACTACAGGCCTTACTGACGGCTTTAATTACACAGCCACAACCCATTAGCTAGACCTGGGAGTGTGTGTGTGTGCTTGTGTGTGTCTGCGTATGTATGCGTATGTCTCTGTGTGTGTGTGTCTACATGTGTGTGTGTGTGTGCGTGTGTGTGAATGACTAAAGTCAGACACCAGGAGCTGCGCCTCCATGTCAAGAGGAGATTTAACAAGCTTTAATAATGAGCCTTAATGAGCTTAATTAGGCGTCATGTGATCTCCATGGAAACGCCGGAACCCTACGGAACCCGACTCTGGGTGTCTTGAGGCCGTTTCAATAGGATTACTGAGGCTAATGTCACTGAGACACAGCACAGAAAACAAACAGACCGCAGAGGAGAAGAGAAGAGGATGAAGAAGAGGGGATGAGAGAGGATGAGTAGGAAGACGGGGCTATGTCCCAACAGCACACGGACCTGGCTGAGGATAGGGAACATACCTACGGAGAGACAGGGAGGGGAGGACCAGAATAAACAGTAGGATTAGTGTCTCCTTCCCTTTCTTCTCCACACCTTTCTCTATCCCACTGAAGACTATCCCACACAACCTGGCCGGGATGGCTGAATCATCCTCCTACACACCCCAGCGTTAATATAGCTCTCTTATCTTCTTCTATTCTCTCCTACAATTTGTCTCTCCTCTAACAATCTCCCTCATCCTCACACTCTATCTCTTCTCTCCCCAGCAGAGGGAAGGGGGGAACAGATGGGATGATCATGCGGTGAGTACCAGAGGGTCATGTGGACAGGACAGGGACAATGACAGAGTGACTTTTCATACCACTGTGACATGGATTTACAATTCTTCCAGTGATCATAGCTATTCCGTGCCACTAGTGTTAAGTGAAGTAGTTGACTAGCTAATCAGACGCGTGGCTTTCAGATCACTGACATCAGAAATATAACACAATGTCAGGGATACTTATAGTTTTCGGTAGTTACAACAAAAGTAAATGTCCAATTATTAATTGGTAATGAGGTTCCCGACATGTGGACAGACCAGTACTCACTCTGTTCAACTGCCCGACAGCAGCAGTGAGGGAGGTGGTTTCATGGTGGTTGCCTGTGCACAGCTTACCCCAGTAATACCCACACAACATGTTTAAACAAAATATGACATTTGCTCCAATTAAGATACTTCAAGATAGGCAAAGCAGTTGACCCTGTCCATTAACAGTGACTGGAGTCAGATAAGGCCATGTGCCTCAAGGATTGTAATGCCTTTGAATGGATGGAAAGAAAGGCATAATGCCCTGGAGCCTTTCCTGAGCTTTTGATGCACTTTTAGATTATTATTATGACTTTTTGCATAAAAACCACCAGAACTATTGCATAAAAACAATACCTAACAAAAAATAATAACACTTATTTTCAGTAACATTTTGTATGAGGCTTTTCATAACAGCTTTTTACAAAGTATTATCACAGGGTAGGCTCTGCCTACTCTGCCTACCCTGACTACACTTCACTGACACACAGGCATATCTGATGACCCTGTCTCTGACAAACCAGCCCCCAGAGAGGCTCCCAAACACAGATCCTCTTCCCAAGCAATGGATCATGGGATGTCAGCTGGGAGGTAGGTGCCAGGACACCGTCATGCAGTGCACCCTGGGAGTTGCTGGGAAAGGAGTGGAGGGGGTTGAGGCGGGCAGGCGGATGGGGGAGATAATGACATAGGAGACTATACAGAGGTCAGTGAGGCCACCCAGGACAGAATGGGCATCATATGACCATTTCTGTAGATCTTACCATCCCCTTGAATTCAGGGGGTTTAGGGATGGTCCTTTTAAGGTGTCAAAGCAACCATTCTCCTCTATAATGTCTCCTCTGCCTATACCGTCTGCTCTTTCTTGATGTCTCCCCTCCATCTCTCCTCTCTCTCCTATCTATTGAGCGCAGCGCGGCGTCCTGCTGCTGTGGAATGAGGCAAAGGCCCATCATTATAAATCAGCCGGTTAAGAGGTATAAATATTGAAAGAGCTGCTCTGGATTCAAACTGGGCTCTCCATTAGGGGCCAGGACAAATGGCTGAGCACATGGCAACACAAATCAACACAACAAACTCTTTAGTGGCTGTATTCCTCCTTTCTCAGTTATCTCAGTATGTAACTCAAATTCCGTCAGACAAGGAGTTGAAATGTGTAATCCATATGTTTTATGTACTGATAAAACCCCCATGTATCATGTAAAATATCCCGACACGAATAACAAGATAAGGACAAAACATCTGGTTTATAAAACCACTATCTTTAATTGAAATCTGTCCGTTTCCCGGTTTCCCACATGGAAATAAAGCCTTCTCAGACAAATAAACAGATATAGGAAATAGTACAGATTATTATACTGTAAATCAGAATCATGAGATGAACATTGAGCCTGTGTTTTGTATTCTATACCTCAGCCTGATCTTTCATCACTCTCATCGTTTACACTCATAGTTTTCACCAGTTTTACCTGCTTCACCTGCTTTATATGCTTCACCTGCTTCATATGCTTTACCTTCTTCACCTGATTCATCTGCTTCATGCAATTAGGAGAAATGACTCTTTAATCCAAATAGACACTATTTTCCTAACCCTCCAGTCAGTCCACATAGACCAAGAGGAGAAACGTGTTGAAAAGAGGGGAGAGGAGGATAGTAGGGGAGGAGAGGGAGAGGAGAGGAGGAGAGGGGGAGGAGAGGAGGAGAGGAGGGGAGGATAGGGGGTGGAGGATAGGGCAGGAGGAGAGGGGGTACGAGAGGAGGAGAGGAGGAGGGGAGGATATGGGGGAGGAGGAGAGGAGAGGAGAGGAGAGGAGAGGAGAGGAGAGGAGAGGAGAGGAGAGGAGAGGAGAGGGTGTGTTCCTCTCATCCCACTGTGGTCTCTGGCATAGGAGACAGAAAGCAGGTATCAGAGCTCTGGGAATGACAGAGTGAGAGAAATGAGGAGAAAAACAAAGCCACACAGCAGGAGACTGAGGGGTTGGTAGAGGGGAGTGAAGAGAGACTGATTAGTGGAAGGAAAAAAACATATGAAGACTTCAACAACACACACGTTTTTTTTTTTATTCACATGAAAACACAATGGAGAAAACAACTGACAGATACACACACCTACAGTACACACACACACAAACACACACACAGAAAGGCTTTTCATTTTGTTGCTGCCTGAGGGAGGTTGCTGTGCTCGTCTCTACATGTGATGTGATCTGGGTCTGATAGCATGCTCCTCGTCTTCAGGCTAGAGGAGGGGGCGATTAACGACAGTGTGTAGTGTGTGTAAGTGTGTGTAAGGCCTGATCATTACAGCGGCCAACTGGTGTAACACAATTACAGGGAATTGCAGAGAAACTGCTAATGTGCATGCAGCCAGCTCCGTCGGACAGATCAGGTATTGAGCTTTCTCTGTTTAATTCACTTTCCAGCACACATACTGGGTGCATTAGTTAGATTAGACCAGGGGGGGGGGGGGGGGGGGGGCTGGGGGGAGGATAGGGCTGGTGGGCTACAGCCAGGGCCAGGAAGATGTGTTTAGTTCAGCCTGTCAATTACAGGCCTGACCCTTACACTAAATGGCTGCTCATCCCGTGGGGAAAAAGGGACAAGCGGGGAACTAAACAAAACCTAGACGTGATTGGTAAAGACACAGCCATTTGCCATGGGAGATACCTAGTGACATGTTGTGGAGCACATAGAGATCCTATTAGATTATGTATTAAGTATCCTAATTCCTCATTCTATGGTGGAGCCAAACAAAAGTCACAATATCCAGCATGATGCCTCACAAATAAAACAGTGTGCTGCCAGGGGCTTGAAAGATCAGCAGTTACAGTGAGCTCCAAAAGTATTGGGACAGTGGCAAACATGTTGTTATTTTGGCTCTGTACTCCAGCACTTTGGATTTGAAATGATACAATGGCAATGGGTTTAAAGTGCAGAATGTCAGCTTTAATTTGAGGGTATTTTCATCCATATCGGATGAACCGTTTAGAAATGTTTGTACATAGTCCTATTTTAGGTGACCAAATGTATTATAAGTGTATTAATGTTCTGTCATTTTGGCGTAGCTTTTATTGTAAATAAGAATATAATGTTTCTAAACACTTCGACATTAATGTGGATGCTACCATGATTATGGATAATCATGCTGAATCTTGAATAATGATGATTGAGAAAGTAACAGACGCACAAATATCTCACCCACCCAAAAAATGCTAACCCCCCCTGTTATTGTAATGGTGAGAGGTTAGCATGTCTTGGGGGTATGATATTTGTGTGTCTGTAACTTTTTTACTCATCATTATTCACGATTCATTCAGGATTATCTGTAATCATGGTAACATCCATATTAAAAGTGTTAAAAATATATATATTATATTCTTATTTACAATAAAAGTGACTTCAAAATGACACAACACATTATGTTCCATTTATTTCTATTGGGCACAACATAATCTGAAACATAATCAAAACAAACAGCAAATGCATTCAACAAGTTTGTAGAGTTACAAGCTTGATGTTATCATTGTGTGCTAGGAATATGGGACCAAATAGTAAACTTTTGACTACTCTAATACACATATAAGTGAATTTGTCCTAATACTTTTGGTCACCTGAAATGGAGGCATTATGTACAAAAAGTGCAGTAATTTCTAAACGGTTCATCTGATATGGATGAAAGATGACAGTCTGCACTTTAACCTCACAGCCATTGTATCATTTCAAATCCAAAGTGCTGGAGTACAGAGCCAAAACAACAACAAATGTGTCGCTGTCCCAATACTTTTGGAGCTCACTGTATTTACAGTGTTTAAATTATCATATTAATGTTGCTACTAATGGGTGGTAGTAATGGGACCTAACCTTACAATGCTCAGTGGCAGAGTTAGACAGGTAGATACTCAGGAGAGATGAGTTGGAGAATATCATCTGACTAGCTGGTTGGAAAGGCCACATCCAATCCAATAGATGTATGGGTTAGAGATGGATACTGTCTATAATCTACTGCAGAACGCCACATTGATACACAATACCATTGTATCATTTTCAAATGATCAAACTCTAATCTGCATATGGCCCATATTCTTTCCTGTCTTCTCTCAGGGAAGTTATTCAGCCAACTAAAGAAGTGGAGAAACAGATGAAAAACAAAGTTAGAACTTGCTAGCAATTATCATGTGGTAGAAGCTTTGAAACCCTCCCTACAATGTGTGTCCTTGCATCTGTGTAAAGCAATTACAGACGTTTTTCACCGAAGCTGAGACTTTCTACCTCAGGGGAGCGCGCTCCAACTGAAAGACATGGAGTATGGTGCTAGTTAGAGAATCATTATCAGCGTCTCCCAGAGATCATAAAAGTAGAGCAGCAGTCTACTGCCGCAGCAGAGACAGCTCTGGATCCACAGCGTCTCAGTTTCCCTAGTAGCTAAGTGAAGAAGAAGAAACAAGTGGGTCTACGGTTTCCTGCGTAAACACCTCCCACTCATGTAAACAAACATAATCACAACAATATGGCCAAGGGTTTGTAATCTTATCACCAAAGTGAGTTGACTGAAATTTTAAGGCGGGGACCATTATTGTCATTTGGCAGTTTATTTCATTAAAATGGCTGCCTCTCTCCCCTGGGAACACCCATATACAAAGGTGTCACATTTGGGCCATGTTTCTAGGGTAAGAGCTTTTCTAAAAGAAACCCTGTCTGCTACCCCTGACACTACACTTGCCCTCCCGTCACCCTCCCTTCTTCTCAAATAGAAAGGAAGAAAAATGAGTGAGTGATCCAAAGAGAAAGAGAGAATAAAAAAGAAAGAGTTTGGTTAGACATGACCGGCAGTGAAGAGGGGACGTGGTGCCGCTGATAGAGGTTAGACAGCTAGGCTACATCCCCTCTGTGTGAGACATCCATTACACTGTTGTCCTACCCCTGGTTCACCAGAGACCCACACAGTGTCTGTTTGTCTGTCAGGACTGTCCATTCCAATCACACCGTCAGCAGCTTCAAGTCCTGTTGACTTTACAGGGCCGACCATTGACGCTCGCTGGACTTGACATGCTCCATGGAAATTCCTGAAACCCTACACTGCATTCTGTCAAGTTCTTATTAAAACAAACTACAGGAACAGAACCCAAATGGAAGCTTCAATGTAAATATTCAAGCTCGTGTTTTCTCATGCCCTCGTCTCTCATATTCAATCAATGGAGGAATCAAACTGCCAACAAGAAAAATGGCCCCCTAAAACTAAAAGCAGGTTTCCACAGGATGGAAACACAATAAGGCTCAGTTTTCCATACCCAATCATTCCCCAAAAGGACAAAGGGGAACAAACACATGCATATGATTCTGAGGAAATAAAATCAACTCAAACCTTACTACAGATTCAGTTTTTTTCAACATTGTTGTGCTTTTTTTGTATACTTAATGTTCTTACTGGTCCTGTGTGGGTCACTTGGTAGTGCATGGCACTTGCAACTCCAGTGTTGTGGGTTCAATTCCCATGAGCACAGGAAATACAGCTTTTACAGCGGGTTGGTCAAAACAAGCATTGTGATTGGTTGAGACACATTCTAAGCCATAATTTTTAAAAACGGTTTAGCAGCAAGGGTATGCCTATGATGCAAAAATTGGCATTTCGTTTTCTGTTCCATCTGAGAAACCCCTGCGCAAATCCACTGTCCCATCAGCCCAGCCAGCCAGTCAATTCATTAACTTGATCTCCACTGGAAGAGGCATCTACATGATTTCCTCTTGCTTCTAGCCTAACATTTGGTTTGCAATGGGGGTTTGTAGAAACATTGCTGTCTGTCTCTCAACATTTGCAATGTAGTTTCAAAATTGAAATTCGATCTCCACTGTCCACTTGAGAATTAACGTGTCAGGACGAGACAGACATCTTTTCTCAGCCAGTCGAAATCATGAATCAGCATCATTTTTATGGATATATACAAAGGAATGTCAATCAAAAAAACAGGTCAGATGACATGAAGTGCAGTTAGTTTGCTGTCTTACCAGCTTCAGCTTGAAGTGATTGCGTTAGCTGTGTAGTTAGCTAGCTCATCTGAACAACAGTGTCTTGACGAGAGAGCACATTTTCTATGCCAGGCGAAATTGCGCCTCATTAGCTCATTGCTATGGATGTATCCAAAACAGCTTAAACAAACCTAAATGCTGCTACTTTTCTGTTTTGCTGCACTGTTAACCGTAGTTGGCTAGCTAGCAAACAAGGGGATACGAACGTTGCCCGCCAGCATTTAGAATGAACGACTGAGTCGCGTCCATAGATACAGAACAAAAATATTGAATGACTGAGTCGCGTCTCTGGCAACCTACCCAATAGAATTATCGGCCAGCCGGCTTGGCTAGCAACCATAGATGTGTCGGGACAAGGCCTATATTTTTGTTGAGCGATGAAATAGTAGCCTTTGAATACCTTTATCAAAATAAAGTTTTTATTTAATTGGTAACTCATTGTAGAAAAGCAATTGTACACTTGAGGTTGTGGAAAATGACTGTAAACAGTTGTTTAGCACGCCCTCTCATGTACAATTTTCTTTAATGAAAATGTGTGCACTTACAGCGGTAAATTGCTCTGCATAAGAGAATCTGCTAAATTACTAAAATGTTACAAAATATATTTTCATGAACAAAGCAGCCCAGAATAGCTGTGGTTAACGTGTCTGTATCCTACTCGAGGTACGATGTGTCTGCCTGTTCAAATGACCTCTTAAAGCCACACAGCTTAGAAGAAGCGGCTGTGCTATCTGTCTCCTTCCTCTCCTCCTCTTTCTAGTCTTCCTCTTTGGCCTGTCTCTGTGCTTTTGTTGGCGGAGCCTGTGCTCACTAGAGCCTAGCTGCACATTAAAGCATCTCACAGTGATAAAACACAGAAAATGTATCTGGTGGAAAGCTAGTAAGTTTTGCTGTAAAAACATAATTATTTAGTAATGTGTTCTTTTGCAAATGAGAGGAGTAAGGGAATGTGTACGCTGGCATTTATGCTGGAGGCTACCGGAGGAAACACCGAAGTCACACGAAGACGTGTGACTTACACTGCACAGATTGACCCGTTCACATGGCAACCGTTGCCGTGGTGTGTGGCTCCCCCTCCACCTCTCTGTGATGCAGTGAGTAACCCCCCCCCCCCCAACTAATACCTGCCAGCTCGGCTTACCCTGTGTCAGCCTAAAAACCTGGGAACCCCTACTCTTTGTGTGTCACCAGTGAATTATCGGTTTCCGGTGCACATGTTACAACATAGCTACAGCAATCCATTATGGTGTATTGGTTTCCACTGGCGTGCTGGTCCTCCAACATATGTGTTACTGTATGGGGTCATGTTTTATAGGGGTCTGGACTTACAGGAATAAGCCCGTCATCTCATTTCATATCAATCATTTATTCCGTACACCAAACTTCTTCCTCTATAACAAGCCTCCTTATTATAAAATTCAATAGGGATGGATGGCTGGAGGCTTGTGAAAAATAACTGATCCAAATCTACACTAAAACAAAATGAACATTGTTTGGAAGCCATTCAAAAGCTTGATTTATGTACGTTCCCGTACACTGCCTTGAAGCATTCCATAAAACCACAGCACAGCAAACCATCAGAAATGTCTTCCTCAGACAGTCGAGACTCCATTCACAGTCCTCTTAGCCTTCGACCTTCAAAACAGCCATTTGTGGTAGGTTCCGTTCCAGTCTGATCATCACAACAACATTCATTATTCGCCCTCTTCCTGCTCTCTATTTGATCAACCACTTCTGGACTGTTTATCCCATTCTACGCCCTACCTAACTTAACCATTTCCATACTTTTCCACAGAGGATGAAACCAAATATGGGCTGCATATCTGTTTATCTGGGCCCTCTGTGTGCTGCCTCCCTGATGACCTACCATTTGAAGAAGGTCATAAAATATTGCACCAAAAATGTAATACATCCCATGTTTGCCCTCAGATTTGAGTTACTCTACAGTTGAACATTCCCCCCCCCCCCCATCAGACTCAGAGGAAAGTGCTGTGACAGATCTGGTTCTGTTAGAATATTAGAGTCCACACATATCATCCTGACCTCATTTCCACATCTGTGATTAATTATGTTTAACTTCCACTGACCCCTTTATGAGCTGCTTTCAGTCATGTTCAACTCATCTCCATAAGGCTGTCCATTCCACTGGCCTAAGTGGTATGAGAAGTGTCTCTCCAGGGCTAGGGAGTAAAATAAGGACTCTATGAGTCCCTTTAATTTGACAGACAACTTCAGATTTGATCAATATTCTACACTTTGGTTCCTGACTGCATTTCTGAAGAGAAATACAGCATAGACACCCTTTATTTAGAGAGCAGACAAACTGTAACTTCATGACAATGAGGTTCACAACAAGGATAAGGGGAGTCGTAAAGTAACCCTTCGCCATGGGGTTTTTGACTGGGCCCCTTTTAAATTAGCCCAGTGCAACTCTGCCTGCCAGCTAGCTGCTTCAGCCACTGGGGACTGATCACAGAGACACACCAACACACCAACACATGCTGTACAAACACAGAAAAGTGCTGACACCCGAGAGCCACCTTGAGCTGAGAAATAACGGTGGAATTACAGTAACAAGCCCCAAAGTGGAGAAAAGAGGTCAGAGTTTGGGGACGGGGTCCATCACACACACGTACATTACATTAGAAACACATTAAAGGGAAAAAGAAAGCGACACTGGGCAGAATATGCAGAGTAGCGGTTATTTACGTGGCTAGACCACTAATGACGAATTCTGAGAGCATTAGAGCATTATAAAACATCAAAGCAAAAATAACAATTGATCATAATTCCGATATAATTATAAATTATTTCAATAGCATTTATTTCTTAAGTGTTTAAGCGTCTTGACACACACAGTCGTCACTTTCTCTCTAAGTCAATAACCTGAGAGGGAGGAGAATCGATCCCGCACTCACCCACGGCACTGCAAACCAATGGCCTTGGCTTTAATTTAGCACCTCATTGAACAGACAGAGTAAGAAACAACAACATCACACATTGACATTCTGACAAACATTGAATGGGGCCCTGGTCATAATGGCCTGTTCTGTTTAAAGTATGTTTTGCAGCTCTGTAGATAACAGATAGAAGGAAAACGAGTGGAATTATGAGAAAGATTGATTTCCTGGGGATGAATGGCCTGGTATTTGTCGTAGATTTATCTAGAGCAGACTATCCTTCCAGGGTCAGTTATTATCACACACACACACACACACACACACACACACACACACACACACACACACACACAACACACACACACACACACACACACACACACACACACACACACACACACACACACACACACACACACACACACACACTGTGTAAAACATATGCAGAAGTTCAGACAGTATTTAAAAAGGTCAGGGTTAAAAAGTGTGTGCGTGAGGGGGGAGGATCCCAGGGAAAACTGGTAAATGTTTAGCAGGACAGGTCTAAATCAACGGGTGGGAGTATAATCTCTGTTTCTGCAGTGGTTAATGTTGTCCAGAACCAGTCTCAGGGATTTAGGGGTGAGACACAGAGCTGTTATCTCCTTAGATAACCCAGAGACACCCCTACAACACACACCACCCCAAAATCAATTTACTCCTTCCTGGTAAGGATGGCCAAATATATAGGCCTAATGTAGCAGTGTTCTACCCACACTCCCCATTACTGCAACCCCTGCCTCATTTCCCGTTCCAGTTTAGACCATTAATTAGTGTAAGGGGACAAGAAGTAACCTTGCTCTTCTTGCATCCCTAGTCTGCCTCTATTGAGCTCTAATGTAGCAGAAACCACAAATTATTGTGAGATCTTGTGGGGGGGGGGGGGGGGGGATGGAGGATAGGGGAGGAGGAGAGGGAGGTAGGGAGGATAGGGGAGGAGGAGAGGGAGGGATGGGTGTAGGATAGGGGAGAAGGAGAGGGAGGGAGGGATGGGGGATAGGGGAGGAGGAGAGGGAGGGAAGGAGGAGAGGGGTGGAGGAGAGGGAGGGAGGGATGGAGGATAGGGGAGGAGGAGAGGGAGGGAGGATAGGCGAGGAGGAGTGGAGGGAGGGATGGAGGATAGGGGAGGAGGCGGGGAGGGAGGGATGGAGGATAGGGGAGGAGGAGAGGGAGGGAGGGAGGGATGGAGGATAGGGGAGGAGAAGGGGAGAAAGGATAGGGGAGGAGGAGAGGGAGGGAGGGATGGAGGATAGGGGAGGAGGAGAGGGAGGATATGGGAGGAGGAGGGGAGGGAGGGATGGAGGATAGGGGAGGAGTAGAGGGAGGGAGGGATGGAGGATAGGGGAGGAGGAGGGGAGGGAGGGATGGAGGATAGAGGAGGAGGAGAGGGAGGGAGGGATGGAGGATAGGGGAGGAGGAGAGGGAGGGAGGGATGGAGGATAGGGGAGGAGGAGAGGGAGGATATGGGAGGAGGAGGGGAGGGAGGGATGGAGGATAGGGGAGGAGGAGAGGGAGAGAGGATAGGGGAGGAGGAGGGGAGGGAGGGATGGGGGATAGGGGAGGAGTAGAGGGAGGGAGGGATGGAGGATAGAGGAGGAGGAGAGGGAGGGAGGGATGGAGGATAGGGGAGGAGGAGAGGGAGGGAGGGATGGAGGATAGGGGAGGAGGAGAGGGAGGATATGGGAGGAGGAGGGGAGGGAGGGATGGAGGATAGGGGAGGAGGAGAGGGAGAGAGGATAGGGGAGGAGGAGAGGAGGGAGGGAATGGGGGATAGGGGAGGAGTAGAGGGAGGGAGGGATGGAGGATAGGGGAGGAGGAGGGGAGGGAGGGATGGAGGATAGAGGAGGAGGAGAGGGAGGATATGGGAGGAGGAGGGGAGGGAGGGATGGAGGGAGGAGGAGGAGGAGAGGGAGGGGGGGGGGGAGGAGGGATGGAGGATAGGGGAGGAGGGGTGGAGGGCGGGGAGGGAAGGGAGGTGCGTTGGAGGGAGGAGGGGATGAGGAAGGAAGGGAGGGAAGGGATGGAGGATAGGGGAGGAGGAGAGGGAGGGAGGGATGGAGGGGGAGGAGGATAGGGGAGGAGGAGGGGAGGAGGGATGGGGTGGAGGAGATGGAGGGCTGGGTTGGTGAGGGCGGGGTGGGAAGGTGGGTGGGGGGGAGGGAGGATAGGGGAGGTGGAGGGAGAGGGTGAGGATAGGGAGGGAGGATAGGGGGGGGGGGAGGAGGGATGGAGGATAGGGGAGGAGAGGGTGGGAAGGAGGAGAGGGGGGGAGAGGGGATGGAGGAGGGAGGGGAGTAGGGAGAGGAGAGGGAGGGAGGGGAGGATAGGGGAGGAGGGGAGGGAGGGATGGAGGATAGAGGAGGAGGAGAGGGAGGGAGGGATGGAGAATAGGGGAGGAGGAGGGGAGGAAGAGAGGGAGGGAGGGGATAGGGGAGGAGGAGAGGGAGGGAGGAGTCGGTCCCTTTAAGTAGTCCCCCATACAACATTTATCTGTGCTGGCCTTTCATCAGGTGCTTTAAGAGCCCAGGAATAACAGAGGGAGATGCTGACAAACATTAGACAGGAACCCCCCCCCCCCCTGCATGCCTCAATGCTGACAGACAGTACATACACCAAAGCACTACCAAGACTCATGCCTGTGTCTCCACGGACAACTCAGGAGATAACGTGTTAATGCTTAACAAAATACCAGGCAGTAAGATATATTACTTATATGATGGATTAATGCTGTTTCTATTCTTCGAGGGGTTTTAACATTTGATTGAGTTGTGTTCCTCTAACAGTGTTCCACAGTGAAAGCAGCAAGCTTTAGCTCGCTGCACAAGAAGACATGGCAGTGCCCGGATTAATTAAAGGTTTAGCTTTGCCAATCAGTAGACAGCATAGATATGAGCTCTCTAAGGAGGCAGGATTTCCATAGTGGTGGTGTACAGTATAGTACAGTACAGTAGGTTGCAGACAATGCCTGCTCTGCTCCATACTGTGTGGTGGTGGAGGTGTTGGATTAGTTAACACACCCATCAGCTCAGATCAGCCACCTCCTGCTTCTGCTGGATCAGCCACCCAGGTCTTTCTCATTTGCGCTGCATGACTTAGGATGACTTTATAATGACTTTAGCTCCAAAGAAAGATGGAGCTGTAGTTTTCTTGAAAGTAAAAAAAACCCCTCTCTCTTATAATGGGACACAAATCCATTTGTGCTCACTGTAGGCCTAGATTCTGTATTCTGTGCAGTTTGGGGTCTGAGGTGCATAGCATGTATGGCATGGCACATAGTGGTGGTTTCTATTTCCCCATCTCCTGTAGCTCTGTGCCATGTCCCAATCTGTACAGTACTATAGCCTACAGATGCATGATCTTAATTTGACCCTGCTTCTCACAGCAGGAAATTAATACATTATTTAAAAAGGACATTTTATGTAGGGGTTGATACATTTTTGTTAGGGCAAATCAAGTCTGACATTTTAAAGTGGAAATTACTAACTTTAGAAGCCTTTTCAAACTTGAATACATTACCATTTGCATTTCCTGCTGTGCAGGAAAATTATTTGCGACAACAGAGTGATCAGATTAAGATACAGAATCTGTACTGTAGTGTACCTGCTGGGGCAAGGCAGCACCGGGAGTCTGCAGGGAACGCCATTCAAGGACAGTAGGGAAATAACAGCCATACGACTGACTGGGCTGTTTGGTGATCATCAGCACTTTGGGATTTTTTGTAGTGTCTGCTGTATTCGTGTAACATCCGTGTGCCAGCAGCATTCCAATTCAGTCCCAAATCCCCCCACTCTGCCTATTCTGTGTCCTAATCCTCTTAAAATAGGTAAACTAACATGCATAGCTACAGCATAGCTACAGGAGAGGACTTCACTGTGATTGTCTAGTGTCTACTTACTGTGTGTGTCAGGTAGTAGGCCGAAGCAGTATTTCACCAGGTGAGGTATACAGTGGCTCAAGAACTGTTCCATAGTGTGTGTTGGAGTGTGAGACGAGTGTATGAGTTGACTCTATTGCATACAGTGGCTTGAGAAAGTATTCACCCCCTTGGCATTTTTCCTATTTTGTTGCCTTACAACCTGGAATTAAAATGTATTTTGGGGGAATTTGTATATTTGATTTACACAACATGCCTACCACTGAGTGTGGAGTGTTGCTTTAGCAGTATGCTTAGGGTCATTGTTCTGCTGGAAGGTGAACCTCTGTCCCAGTCTCAAATCTCTGGAAGACTGAAACAGGTTTCCCTCAAGAATTTCCCTGTATTTAGCGCCATCCATCATTCCTTCAATTCTTACCAATTTCCCAGTCCCTGCCGATGAAAAACGTCCCCACAGCATGATGCTGCCACCACCATGCTTCACTGTGGGGATCGTGTTCTCGGGGTGATGAGAGGTGTTGGGTTTGCGATGGCCAAAAAGCTACATTTTTGTCTCATCTGACCAGAGTACCTTCTTCCATATGTTTGGGGAGTCTCCCACATGCCTTTTGGCAAACACCAAACGTGTTTGCATGTTTTTTTCTTTAAGCAATGGCTTTTTTTCTGGCCACTCTTCCGTAAAGCCCAGCTCTGTGGAGTGTTTGGCTTAAAGTGGTCCTGTGGACAGATACCCCAATCTCCGCTGTGGAGCTTTGCAGCTCCTTCAGGGTTATCTTTGGTCTCTTTGTTGCCTCTCTGATTAATGCCCTTCTTTGCTGGTCCGTGAGTTTTAGTGGGCGGCCCTCTCTTGGCAGGTTTGTTATGGTGCCATATTCTTTCAATTTTTTAATAATGGATTTAATGGTGCTCCGTGGGCTGTACAAGGTTTAGGATATTTTTAAAATCCCAACCCTGATCTGTACTTCTCCACAACTTTGTCCCTGACCTGTTTGGAGAGCTCCTTGGCCTTCATGGTGCCCCTTGCTTAGTGGTGTTGCAGACTCTGGGGCCTTTCAGAACAGGTGTATATATACTGAGACACTCATGTGACACTTAGATTGCACACAGGTGGACTTTATTTAAATAATTGTGTGACTTCTGAAGGTAATTGGTTGCACCAGATCTTATTTGGGGGCTTCACAGCAAAGAGGGCGAACACATACACTTACCACGTTTCCATTTTTTCCATTTTTCCATTTTTTGAAACATGTTATTTTTTTCATTTCACTTCACCAATTTGGACTATTTTGTGTATGTCCATTACATGAAATCCAAATAAGAATCAATTTAAGTTACAGGTTGTAATGCAACAAAATAGGAAAAAAGCCAAGGGGAATGAATACTGTAGTACGAAGTCACTGTCAGTCAACTCATAAACAACAATGTGCCATATGTTAATGCCAAAACAGTTACAAACCGAAACAAAGACAAACAGTGATGCCGTCCATCCCATAACATATCATGTCAGCCATGTGTTTGCTGTAGCTAACTCCTCTTTTGTGTTTGTTGCAATGCTAACCATGCAGCCTATGACATATGACAAAAGGCTTGGCAAAAGCATATATAGATTTACATGGCTAGTCACATAACAAAAAAACATGCAATTCTGTAGCAACAAGCAACATTGAAAGCACACCGAAGATTCCATAAACCCAGTCTTTTACTTGCCCTTATAAGGTGATTTCCCCTGGCTGCTTTCCTGCTAAGGGCATGGAAAGATGGAAAAGCAACAGGACATTTGTGGTTGCACCCCAGTGGAGCCCATAGGGAGAAGAAAGACAAATTAAAGGGCAGAGGATAGAGTGTGTACTTGTACTCACTCATGATGTGCCCTGTCAGTCCCTCTCCTTATAATGGCATGAGAAGGGCCACTTAATTGGAAATGACTTTTCCCTCCCTCTCTCTTTCTCTCCTTCTCCCTGTCTCTCCCGTTCCTGCTCTCCCTCTTGTCCTCCATTTCTCTCACCTCTGATCATAATTGGCCTCTCCATGAGGAGTGGGGGCCATGGTACTCCCCCTCTCCTCTCCTCTCCTCTCTTCTCCTCTCCTCTCCTTGTCTGGGATCCTTCAGTGTAATTACTGGGGTGTTAGCTGATTCACCCTCTGAATGTGAAATTACTGTGAATGTTACAAGCCACCAGCCACCTTAAATTGGGAGAGCCATTACCTGGCATTCACTTCAAAACAGAGGTGAGAACACAGGTAACCATCACCATCATCATCGTAATCATCATCCCTTATCCAAGCTGGTAGGTTGATTGAGAACAGGGGCTCTTTTTCAATGACCATTTTCAGTGACTTAATGCAGTCAAAAGTCAAAATGGAACACAGTACTCTGGAGATAGTAGTCAGACAGAATGATCGTTCACTGAGCTCTCTAATGCATTCTGTGTCACTCCAAACCCTGAGCACTCATGAAAACAAAGCCGCACACACACACACACACACACACACACACACACACACACACACACACACACACACACACACACACACACACACACACACACACACACACACACACACACACACACTCACATTACACTCACATTACACACACACACACACATTACACACACACACACACATTACACACAACACTTCAGCTGTGTATGTGATGTGAATGGGAGAGGCTTTCTGCTCTCTGGGTGGTATTGAAGAGGAGTATCCGTTGTGCTGAAACAGAGGTCAGCCGTTCTGGCACAGGCCTGCTTGTCAAGTGCTGCTACTTGTGCTGGGCCCTGCTAATGCACTGCTAATAGAAGTGAATGTTGTACTGTGACGCTCTCCTGCAGTTTAGAGTGTCACTCTGCAGGGTGATTAATGACATTCTCCTTTCCTCTTCACTCTCTGTCAACCTCTCATCTTCTCTCTCTCCCTCTCAACTTCTACATCCTACTCTCTCTCCTCTTTGACTCTCACCCTCTCCAAACTTCCTCTCCCGCCTTTCTTCTCTCCTCTCTACTGTATCTCTGCTCCCCTCCCTCCCTCCCTCCATCCCTCCATCCCTCCCTCCCCTCTCTACTGTATCTCTGCTCCCTGTATCTCAGTGAATAAGACAGATGACACACAGGATGTTGGGAGTCGTTACTGTGCCCATGATACAGTATCTAGTCGCATCTGCACAGCTGGAGATATCCAGATTCAACAGCACTGCTGCACACACATCCAGTGAAGTAACAGTCGTGTACCTTTTCCCACCAATAAAAATAGAAAGTGACGTCAGGTGTGGGGACACAAACACAGCAGTCTCTTTTCACAGTAATTATCACACTGAACCACACACTGTCTGGGGTAGAGCCAACAAACAGCATGTTCCTCTGACATCATCAGCCTGAGGAAAAGGCTCCGGGTGGCCATTTGTGATGACATACACAGTGTTGGGTTTTGCCCTTTGCCATCACCTATGTGTGAGTGCTTATGTTACTGAGTCTCATTTTCCCTCAATTAAATATGGGCTTTAAAGTATAAACTGTGTCATCTTGTCACATTCTGGGCATTGCCAAAAGGTCTTAGCGCTATGTAATTCACAAGCATTCCTCCACACACAATGTGCTCATTGTGCATACAGGCATCGTTTGTGAAATGACCGCAATGGCTGTAACCTTAGCAGCACCTCTGGGACCAGAGTTGCCAGGCAATGGGGGGAAACGGTTAGAGTAAAAATAATATTAGCAATAACATTCTCACTAACCTCTATTTTTTTTTACACACTTTCTGATCAATCTTGACATACGGGGGTGAGAGTGTGCGTGTAATGCGTGTGTGTGCCTCTGCATGTGTGGTTAGGCCTTCACACTAAGTTTCCCTTCACTTAAAAAATGACAAACTCTGTCTGGTAGTTTGAACAATATAGATCCCAGTAGCTTTTCTCTCCAATAAACAAAGCTCAGAAGACACACACTAAAGACTAGGGGGAAAGAGGGAGAGAGGGAGAGAGAGTGAGATACTCCATGGGTCGTGTTCAGTTAGATTGGGTTGATTTGATTTGATTAGGATCCCCATTAGCCGATGCCAATGGCAACTTTATAATACGGCTCTGTATAATACTGTAAGTTTCCTTGAATTTGTTCTGGACCTGGGAACTGTGAAAAGACCTCTGGTGGTATAGTGGATTAAGTGCGTGTGTCATTTAGGCTTGGACGATACCCAGATTTCCATACTATCATACCATTCTTTTGCCATCCTGAGATTTACACTATTGCCGGCATACCGGCAACAGTTGAATTTTTTTCGCTAAAAATGAGCGAAAAAAAGCTCATTGGGCGTCGATTACCAGAATGCCTAGAAAATTAGCACAAGTAATAGCTAAATCACATAGACGCTGTTAGCTAAATGCTAATTAGCGAAAACGAGCATAATTTAATTGCAAAGACAGGCTAAAGCATAGCTAGTAGCTACCGAATGTCATTTTCGGTAAGGGTGGACAAGCGAAAGTGAAGGAGAGAAATTGTGCAACTGAAAAAATGTATGCATGCTTTTCTAAAGGAAGAGAACATGAACATGTACATGAAGCATAGGGGGAAAGTACGAAGAAAGGAAAAGACGCTAGTAGAGAAAAAATGACAGCTCATCCAGAGCTCTTGGACATCTCAAACACGGCAGAAAGACATTCTAAGACATCTGACGGCAAACATTTAGTAGTGAATTGCATACAGTGTAACTTTGTCACCTCATGCGCGTTGCACAATAGAGACTCACCGATAGATATAGAACGCAATGGACTCACCACCTCCAGCTTTCTCCTGTTGTGCTATTTACAAACAAACAGGTGACTGGCTTAACTTTTCAACAGAATCGGCAGACTGAATACACCCCTGATCACAGGCAAAAGCAGTTCACTATCATAGCAGTTAAATCGTTGTATAATTCCTTCTCGCATCTACGAACTGTCCTCCTCTCACCCTTTCTCTTCGATTGTGGACTTCAGTGCACAACACATCAGCTGGCTGTGACTAGGCGAAATAACCTTTCCAAGCCAAACCTTCATATCATGAATGCTAACCGCTACACACAGCCTATACCGTTGTCACTATATTAGCTAACATCAAGTCAACATAGCTACTAGAACTACTAAAACCGCCACAATCATGCAGTACAGTGTACAGTTAGCAAGCAGTTTAGTAGTTACACCGGCGGGCCCCGGTGGCAATAAATTAATAAAACCAAAAGCTTACCTTGACTTGGAAGAGTTCCAGTGTTGGATAGCCATAGCCAGCTAGGTGACATAGCATCCCTCTCTGTTTGAGCCGGGTGTTTGAGTATGCTAAACTTGCTAGATAGCTGCATTTTCTAGCTAAGTAAGTGAAAGTTAAAAATAAAATGAAATATAGCTACAGTTTACATACGAATATAGTCGGAGGTTTACATACACCTTAGCCAAATACATTTAAACTCAGTTTTTAATTTAATCAGAGTAAAAATTCCCTGTTTTAGGTCAGTTAGGATCACCACTTTATTTTAAGAATGTGAAATGTCAGAATAAAAGTAGAGAAATAATTTATTTCAGCTTTTATTTCTTTCATCACATTCCCAGTGGGTCAGAAGAATACATACACTCAATTAGAATTTGTTAGCATTGCCTTTAAATTGTTTAACTAGGGGTCAAACGTTTCGGGTTGCCTTAAGCATAATTCCCACAATAAGTTGGGTGAATTCTGGTCCATTCCTCCTGACAGAGCGGGTGTAACTGAGTCAGGTTTGTAGGCCTCTTTGCTCGCACTCGCTTTTTCAGTTCTGCCCCAAAAAAATTCTATAGGAGGTCAGGGCTTTGCGATGGCCAATCCAATATCTTGACTTTGTTGTCCTTAAGCCATTTTGCCACAACTTAGGAAGTATGCTTGGGGTCATTGTCCATTTGGAAGAGCCATTTGCGACCAAGCTTTAACTTCCTGACTGATGTCTTGAGATGTTGCTGCAATATATCCACATCATTTTCCTCCCTCATGATGCCATCTATTTTGTGAAGTGCACCAGTCCCTCCTGCAGCAAAGCACCCCCACAACATGATGCTGCCAACCCCGTGCTTCACGGTTGGGATGGTGTTCTTCTGCTTGCAAGTCTTTCCATTTTTCCTCCAAAACATAACGATAGTTATTATGGCCAAACAGTTATATTTTTGTTTCATCAGACCAGAGGACATTTCTCCAAAAAGTATGATCTTTGTCCCCATGTGCAGTTGAAAACCGTAGTCTGGCTTTTTTGGGGTGGTTTTGAGCAGTGGCTTCTTCCTTGCTTAGCGTCAATACAGACTTGTTTTACTGTGGATATAGATACTTTTGTACCTGTTTCCTCCAGCATCTTCACAAGGTCCTTTGCTGTTCTGGGATTGATTTACACCTTTCGCATCAAATTACTTTCATCTCTAGGAGACAGAACACGTGTCCCTCCTGAGCGGTATGACGGCTGTGTGGTCTCATGGTGTTTATACTTGCGTACTATTGTTTGTACAGATGAACGTGGTATCTTCAGGCGTTTGGAAATTGCTCCCAATGATGAACCAGCCTTGTGGAGGTCTACAATTTGTTTTCTGAGGTCTTGGCTGATATCTTTTGATTTGCCCATGATATCAAGCAAAGAGGCACTGAGTTTGAATGTAGGCCTTGAAATACAGGTACACCTCCAATTGACTCAAATTATATAAATTAGCCTATCAGAAGCTTCTAAAGCCATGACATCATTTTCTGGAAGTTGTTTAAAGGCACAGTCAACTTAGCGTATGTAAACTTCTGACCCACTGGAATTGTGATACAGTAAATTATAAGTGAAATAATCTGTCTGTAAACAATTGTTGGATAAATGACTTGTGTCATGCACAAAGTATATGTCCTAACCGACTTGCCAAAACTATAATTTGTGTAGTGGTTGAAAAACAAGTTTTAATGACTCCAACCTAAGTGTATGCAAACTTCCGACTTCAACTGTATCTCTCTCTCTCTCTCTTCTCTCTCATTTTCGAATAAATTAATTTGGTCAAAACTGTTCAACTATTGCTTTAATCTCTCTTTTAGTCAACTACTCACCATATTTTATGCACTGCAGTGCTAACTAGCTGTAGCTTATGCTTTCAGTACTAGATGAATTCTCTTGTCCTTTAATCGGGTGGACAACATGTCAGTTCATGGTGCAAGAGCTCTTATAGTTTGGAGAACATCCTCCAGAAGGAGTCATAATTACTGTGTAAGTCTATGGAAGGGGGTGAGAACCACGAGCCTCCTAGGTTTTGTATTGAAGTCAATGTACCCAGAGGAGGACGGAAATTAGCTGTCCTCCAGCTACACCATGGTGCTACTCTACAGAGTTCTGTTGACGTGAATATATTTAGTATAGTTTTATCTAAAATTGATCACCTTTTTAATGTTTCACTATTTTTATTTGTATAAAATTCACTGAGGAAGATGGTCCTCCCCTTCCTTCTCTGAGGAGCCTCCACTGGTACCACCCAAGCCTTTGTCGTTGCTGTCTGTAAGTTTAATATGCAAACAATTTGGAATGTAACACCAAGGTAACACCACGTATTGAGTCTCATCAACTTGCTCAACAGCCACACCATTCATTACTAGATTCAGCTGAGGTCTAGAACTTAGGGAATGATTTGGACCAAATACAATGCTCATAGTTTTAGAGATGTTCAGGACCAGTTTATTACTTGCCATCCCATTCTATACCTGACTGCAACTCTTTGTTTAATGTTGCAGTGATTTCGCTAGCTGTAGTTGCTGATGCGTATAGGGTCAAATCATCACCATACATGGACACACAGGCTTTGCTTATTCTAACTTACAATGCTTTTCTTTCATTATTAGTTTTTTTTTATGCATGACTACGATGGCTCACTGTTGTTGGCATTTCCTGCCCTTAGTTTGCCCACTTAGCCAATGAAGTAATCATTAAAATAGTTAGCAACATCAAATGGTCTTGTGATGAATAAGCCATCTGATTCGATGAAAGATGGAGTTGAATTTGTCTTTCTGACCATAATTTAATTTAAAGTGTTTTTTGTCATTCTTTATCAATCTTGGCTTCATAACAAAGTTTCTTCTTCTTTTGGTTGAGTTTAGTCACATAATTTCAAAATGTTCAGTAAGTCAGCCGGTCAGACGTGCAGCCAGACTTATAAGCCACTCCTTTTGCCCCATCTCTTTCAACCATACAGTTTAACATCCCTCGTCAATCCATGGAGCCTTAACAGTCCTAACAGTCAGTTTCTTTACTGGTGGATGTTTATCAATAATTGGAAGAAGCAACTTCATAAAATAATCTAAAGCAGCGTTTGGATGCTCCTTATTAATCCCATCAAACCAACAAATATTTTTTGCATCATCCACATAAGATTCACAGTTAATTATTTTGTATGATCTCTTATACACTATTTTAGGCCCAGCTTTTGGAACCTTGGCTTCCCTGGATAGTCACTGCATCCAACGGGTACGGATACAGCGTTAGAACAAAGCTCTACAGTATTAGTAAAAATGTGATCAATAAATGTGAATGATATACACTGAATGTACAAAACATTAAGAACACCCGCATATACTGACCAGGTGAATCCCGGTGGAAGCTATGATCCCTTATTGATGTCACATGTTAAATCCACTTCAATCAGTGTAGATAATGGGGGATTATTTAAGCCTTTAGACAATTGAGACATGGATTGTATATCTGTGCCATTCAGAGGGTGAATGGGCAAGACAAAAGATTTAAGTGCCTTTGAATGGGGTATGGTAGTACAGTAGGTGCCAAGGGCACTGATTTGTGTCAAGAACTGCAATGCTGCTGGGTTTTTGATGCTCAACAGTTTCCTGTGTGTATCAATAATCGTCCACCACCCAAAGGACATCCAGCCAACTTGACACAACTGTTGGAAGCATTGGAGTCAACATGGGCCAGCATCCTTGTGGAACATTTTCGACACCTTGTAGAAAAATAACCGTGTAGAAAGACAGGCAATGTTGTCCCTGTAAGACATTTCAGAAATATTAGGAAGGTGTTCCTAAGGTTTAGTATACTCAGTGTAGTTACTGTAGTGTTTGTAAACAACCTGAACCTCTAGAGCAGACAGCTTGATGAAAATCAGTCAATATTCAGGTCCCCAAGAAAGTAGAAAGTAGATCACTATTAAAATAAATATCTCTATTTGTAGCAAACTTTAAAATAGTTCAATGTGGGGATCAATGTTCCTGTCAAATGTTTTGGGCACTGAGCAAATTTCAGGTCTTGAACCACCTTAGTGATCACTGTGATCGTTTTCACTTCAAATGGTCAAAAATAAACAAAAAAAGCTTCTAATTTCTCAAGCAAAAATGTTGCTAGGACTGTCTGGGAGTGGTCTGAGTTGGGAAGGGAAAGCTCTCCCCACTTGGCTGAGAGGTTTGGAACTCTTTCTTATTGGTCTTTTAACTAATTTACCACATGGTGACATCACCATGGAAGGCTAAAATTCCCTACCACCAAAACAGGCAGAATTGTCAGGCGGTTTTTTCAAACAGCTCTTACACAAAAAGGGCATTATCATCATTTTCACAATTTCACAGTATTATTCCAACCTAATAGTTTGGAAATATATATTTAAAACAAAGAAAAATCAAGTTTTGGACTGCACTGGGCCTTTAAGTTACAATTTCAGACAGTGGCCAATAGACATTTGTGGCTATTTGAGTATATTGTAGGCCCATCGGAGTGGCCTATCAACAAATCCAATAAAGCAAATGCCATAACATTTCCACATGGATTTAGATGTTGACTTATATGACATTGCCTACAATAGCCAATATGTGGTGTTCAATACATTCCATGAGACTTAAAAAAAAATATCTTTATAAATATAATAAATCATCTGTAACACAATTGGCCAAATAGCTGACTGAAAATTGCATTATTGAAACCACTTAACAACATTTAATTCATTGCTATCATTATTATTACCATACAGAGAATCATACAAAAAAATGGATGCTAACCTCTGCCTTCAAGCCAGTCTCAAAATAGGACACTGCCCCTTTAAGAAAAAAAAAAAACTCTTTACATGACTCTCTTTTCAAAGACAGTTAGAAGTACACATTTTGTGCTCTTGTAGGAAGCAGTCAATCCCCATTACTATAACCAAACTAGTAACTCACTAACTAGCAAAGAATATCAACAAATGAGCACACGCGGCTCTGCTCTGTAATCCAAAATAGGCATTCTAGGTTACTCTTCAACGGAGGGTGATGGAAAAAACGCTGGTGCCCGTGAAATAAAACAAGGCTACTCCGATATGCTTCTCAACCTAAAACAAAATCCCCACCGCAGTTAGATGTGCTTATCTGCATTGAACAAGACTGTTATTGTGTTGAATACCACTTTCCACAGTTAAGAGAAAATTATATATGTTTAAAGCCAGTGTAAATTTTATTGAAGTTCAATCTCGTGCACCTCTGTGCAGGCTGGCAATTCTTCTGTGTGGGCCTGTTCCAGGAGCTGCACTTGGCCGTCCGCAGTTTAGAAGGTACATTGGTGGGGATTGAACTTGATCATAGTAAACATATTTTAGATCCCTAAATGGCCTTACATTTTGGGGGGGTTGATCGTTCTGGCGATCATAATAGAAATAGGCGTTTGAGGGGAGACCAGGGCTTTTGGCACTGCTAGGTTGCTACATAGTAGCCGACCAGCAGAGCTGAAGTGCCCCAGACCAGACACTGGGGGCTTGATTAATATGGGCTATTTTTAGCCCTTTCCTGGGTAGCTTAAAAGTGCTAGACATAATATGGAAAAGAAGAAACAAAGCAACAACAAAAAAAACATTATTCATCAGCCCATCAATCAGTTGGTGTGTGTGTGTGCTGTGGGGTTGAAGCTACGAACCCATAGTTTGTCCTTGAACCTTAGGAACTTGACCACTATCTGCCTGGACCTATCTACTTGGGCCGGTGGTGGGTTTTCCAATCCTGTAGTCGCACTCCACCTCAATCTTCATGTGGCCCCATCTTCAGTTTCTCAATGATCATTTCCCTCTCTTTGTCCTCAGACTGCGTCCAGGTTTCATGTGGAGATTCTACAATTCCTTCCACACCAATGTTGGTCCCTCGAGATAATCTGATTTCTCCATCATTGTTATCATAGATTCACATACAGAACTTATGTCCTCTCTCAATGAATTACAGATTGTTGTCATCTTGCTGTTCTCCTGTTTAAACTAATCGAGCTGACCCTGGGAGAACTGTAAATTGTTCTTCAAGTCCTGGACCTCTCTGGTCAGATCGTCCATTCTTTTATTAGTTGACTCCACCAGTATTTGGACTTGATGCTATTTTCTTGTTGTTGTAACAACTGCTTGTCGAACTCTTTTTGTTTAAAATATCCTTCACCTGTGATAGAGACACTACTGTCCTCAACAGTACTCCCACCAGCTTTGGTCTTTGTCATGGTAGCAATGTAGGCTACACTTTTACTCCACGCAGTTCCAGAAAGGATAGGTCACAGGGCAGATGGAAACCACAACAAAAATCAGGGACACTCCCCGGACAATCCGTGGTCCTAGCCGCAAGGGCTGTGGGCTGTCTACAAGCTGCTAAGGAAATCTGGCTAACTTGAGAGCTAGCTAACGTTAGTTAGAAGCTAGTCTAACGTCTGCGTCAACAAGGGAACAATGAGCTACTTCTCTGGAGGAAAATAGACCTGCTATTCTTCCCTGTAACACAGCGAATGTCCCACACCTTAATGTGATGTTAAATGTTGACAATTATTTGAAAATAAGTTAATTCATAGTCATTTTGAAAAAGAAAGACATGAGAAAGATGCATCTTTCAATGCATGCCACCGGAACTGCTACATGTGGAGAGCTACATGTGGAGAAGCACAGTGAGGATCATTGCCTATGCGCAGTGTCTGAAAAGGACAGAGAGGCTAAGCTGGCGTCACACTGCTCTTCGTTATGAAGTATCTCATGTATCTAATAGGCCTTTAATTTAAGTAATAATATAGTTAAATCTTGTTAACACTTTTTGACTTTTGGTTCTATATAATTGTGTAATTCCATACCTTAGTGACAGCAGGGTGTATGTGCTGGGATGTATTTGAAATAGGCCTATACATTGATTTAGCTATGCACTGTTTGGAGAACGATCCAAGATAAACCCTCTCTTCAACTGCCTCTTCTCGCTCATCCTCAGCTCATCTGCATATTCAAACAGTCCCAGAGTGATAGCTGGCCAGCTGGGAGTAGAGAGAGTGGGAGCCCTTCCAAACGGAAGATCCAGTCTACTCTCTCTCTCTTTCTCTCTCTATCACGCTTTCTCTCTGCTGGAATCAAGCTAGGTGGATTACCTTGTCAAGAGTACAGGTTCAAACATAGACTAATAAGAAGAAAAGCCTGTTTAAATTCACCATGAGGAGCTACCATCCCGAGAGTCTGTCCCATTCTATCAACTATATCTTTCAAAAAATACCCGTGGCTTCCTTACACTCCTCACTATCTTAAAGAGAAAAGCACCAGGATACTGCTGTGCAGAGCAGAGCAGGTGTGTCTGGGTAAGTGAGACACTGTAATCACCAAACGGGTGAGTCTTTCTGAGCTGAAGAGACTCTCCAGTGATTTGGAAATGTGCACAGGCAACTCATCAGTGTCCAAAAAAGGCAGGGCCATTAATTAGCCCCAAACAATGTTCTCCTGTCTTATTGACTTCTTAATGTACAGGGAACGACCTGGTTTGTGTTCCCACTCCAGTCAATGAGACAGGCCTCTCCGGGGTTCTGGAATGACCATTATGTCATCCTAGCCCTGCCCTTCAGAAATCAGAGCTGCACTGTATTTCATCCTTCGTTTTCTCCTTTGCTCACTCCTCATTAACTATGTAGGAGACTGTGATGCCGGGGCTGGGACACAGGGCTGGGTATTGGGTTGAGGCTGAGAGCTGGGGCTAGGTCTGGGGCTGGTAGCTGCTGGGAGCTGAAGATGGGTCTGGAAGCTAGGGCTTGGGTTGGAGCTAGGGCCAGGACTGACTGAGTGTGGGTTGATTTTCCCTGTATGGATCATCTGAAATGATGGTGTTGGGTCTGCAATTTGAAATTGCAGGCTACTCTTGGAATGAGCCAGAGCATGAAGGGCGAAAGAGTGACTTCCAAACCACTCGGGGAAAAAAATGTATCTTTCCTCCTCCAGCTGGGTCTGTGTTACTAAAGCCCTGAGTTCTGACTCAGAAAATGTGAAAAATCCTCACACCATTACTTACATTATGCGTGCATGGATGTGTTTTGGATTTTCACATAGTACATGCACGATAGGAAAGAGGCCACCCACCTGCCTCCTGAGGAAAAAAACACACACATACAGGAATGCACATTCAATGCACCCTAGGGGATAGTTTTATACCCTTTTTTGTTTGACAGACAATCCAGCTATGTAGGGAGTGGATTTGGTAAATGTGTTTGGGTGTTCTACACTGCTATTTACTGTGTGATAACATCTTAAAAAGAAAACATAGTTTAATATACAACTGTCTCTGTTCCTAATACTGTAATAAAATGTCAGACGGCATTAAAAGATTGAAGAATGATACAGGCCGACACAAACAAATCAGAAATGTATATTAAACCAATAATGGCTTCCGGTACTATTGTTGACCGATGACTCTAGCCTCAGCATTGTACCACTGTTCAGATAACAGCAGGTGAATAACCAAGGACAACAGATGCGAGGAGCAACTCTCCTGATGGATGAGGCAGTGATCTATAACCCCGAACTTCACCATCCTCTAAAAAGGAGTCAGTGAGGGAGGGAGGGAGGGAGGGAGGGAGGGAGGGAGGGAGGGAGGGAGGGAGGGAGGGGAGACGGAAATGAAAGGTGATGAAAATCCACAACAATAGGAGGCAACATCATATATCACAACTATATACTTTAATATAAAAGTCTATGAGTGCATTAAAATCCAATGATAAGATTGATCTAACCCATTGTAGCAACAATATGATAAATGTGGGTAAAGCGTATGACAAAAGATAAGCCTTTGCTGATGGGGTTAGAGTAATAAGTAAGTTACATCAAAATATGTTCAATTGCTGTATTAAGCATACAACATAAGATGGCAGCCAGAGAAGCTTCACTATCAGATAAGTCTTTTTTTATAAAGTCTCATATAAAAGATATCCCGACCAGCGCACTGTGATCCTCACACAGGGTTGAAATCACAGTGTGTGTGAGAGAGAGAGAGAGAGAGAGAGAGAGAGAGAGGGTGGGTGGGGGGAGCGAGAGCGAGAGAGAGGGAGAGAGAAATGGGATAAACACCAAATTGAGACTCAGCATGCAGAATTCTGCAAAAAATATCCTCAGTGTACAACGTAAAACACCAAATAATGCATGCAGACAGAATTAGGCCGATACCCACTAATTATCAAAATCCAGAAAAGAGCGTTAAATTCTAGAACCCCCTAAAAGGAAGCGATTCCCAATCCTTCCATAACAAAGCCATCACCTACAGAGAAATGAACCTGGAGAAGAGTCCCCTAAGCAAACTGGTCCTGGGGCTCTGTTCACAAACACAAACACAAACACACAGAGCCCCAGGACAGCAACGCAATTAGACCCAACCAAATCATGAGAAAACAAAAAGATAATTACTTGACACGTTGGAAAGAATTTACAAATGAAATTGTGCAAACTAGAATGCGATTTGGCCCTGAACACAGTAGTGGCAGAATACCTGACCACTGTGACTGACCCAAAATTAAGAAAATATTTTATTATGTACAGACTCAGTGAGCATAGCCTTGCTATTAAGAAAGGCCGCCGAAGGCAGACCTGGCTCTCAAGAGAAGACAAGCTATTTGCACACTGCCCACATAATGAGGTGGAAACTGAGCTGCACTTCCTAAACTCTTGCCAAATGTATGACCATATTAGAGACACATATTTCCTTTAGATTACACAGACCCACAAAGAATTCGAAAAACAAAACCAATTTTGATAAACTCCCATATCCACAATGTGCAATCACAGCAGCAAGATATGTGACCTGTTGCCACAAGGGCAATCAGTGAAGAACAAGCACCACTGTAAATCCAACCTATATTTATGTTCATTTATTTTCCCTTTTGTACTTCAGCTATTTGTACATCATTACAACACTGTATATAGACATAATATGACATTTGTAATGTCTTTATTCTTTTGGAACTTTTGTGAGTGTAATGTTTACTGTACATTTTTTATTGTTGATTTCACTTTTGTTTATTATCTATGTCACTTGCTTTGGCAATGTAAACATATGTTTCCCATTCCCCTTGAATTGAATTGAGAGCAAGAGAGAGAGAGACAGGGAAAAATAAAGAAAAAGATTGTGACGATATGACTCAGGTGTAGCTTAAGATTCCCAGTCTTTCATAATAAAACAACAACAAAACTGAGCAAAAATTGGTATGGTCAACCAAGACTATGTTTCTGTTTACACCAAACTAATGCTTCATTGAAGCTCTGTCATTTTAATGCATAGCCTAACACATTTTAAAAAGGTTGATATCCACCTCATTACAGTAGTCTACAAGAAACAGTAATTGGAGGGGGCATAGCCCAGTGCGTATGGTGTGCCATCATAGACATGACATTTTAGCTACATTTTTCCATTCCAAACTATTTGCGACTCTATACTTTTTTCGTTGAGAGCATAAAGTGGCAAGTGTAGACCATTTATTTTGATGTAGGCTGACTATGATTTTTTTGTTCCGAAAATCCAGCCTACAAATTATCTACTTTTTGATGGCATAGGCAGCACAACTGGCCATCCGGACAACACTCGAACACTCAGCTCGAGCATTTTTCTGCATGCAGGTATGGCTATAAATTCGATAGTTTACCTTGAGAAGCTCCGATATCCACGAGGGCAATTAGAAAAATCAAAAATATGGTGATCATCTTCAATAAGTATCCCGCGACTCCTCTTCTTCCACTTCTAGCAGTTTGTCCACTGTACCCCATGACGAGGAGTCAAAAACTCCGCGATGAATCAAGCCCAGTGGCTATCAAATGCCGTTCCAAATCACCACAGTCCTTGTAGCAGAGGCAATGGAAGCTTTCGGAGCCTCAAATGTAATGAATAGAAAGGGAAGGTAGAAAGAGGGAGGAAAATTGATAGAGAATCAACAAATTCCAGGACTTCGGTGAAACAGTTTTGAAATACGACAGATATATTACATTGGCTTTATATGAAGGTATGCATGAAAACCTCTGAAATTACCGTTTGCTCTGTTCACTTTAATATTGAACTGGTCTAGCTGAATCTATGGGCCGATGTCTTTTTGATATGTAGTTCATGTTCCGAATCTGGAAATTCACAAAAGTCCTCCGTAACTGGCTCTACCGCGTCCTCACTCCATCAAGCCAGAGTGTGCAACCTCAGTACCGAGTCTAGCGCACTGATCGACTTTAATCAGAGAAGGCTCCGTCTCTTTACTCTGCCGCTTCAACCAATCCAAATACAACGGACTCCTGTCTGTGGATGCCATATCAAAACCCGGCCTGGCGCTTCGGAATGGATGATATTGATGGACTATAGACGGCTGAGTTGTTATAACAACAAAACTGATGTGTGTGCAACTTTGGGGCAAAACAGACTGACTTGGCTTAGAATCAAAGGATTGTTGACAACATGTCAACTATATTTCCTTTCCAAATGTTTATTGAAAACGTAAATAGATTAGTAAATGAGCAATTGTTGGTTCTCAAATACATTATTACTGTTGTTGGTTAGCTAGCTAATACATTTTTGCCATATTAGCATAGACATGACATGAGTCAAAACACCTCAAAGTAACAAATGATATCAATAACAAGATCTAGCTGAAAGAGACACCTCCCCACATGGTAGCATCTTCTCATTGTTGCTAGCAATCTGGCAATCCAGAGTCATAACAACAAATGGCTCGTTTTCGTGACATTTTCAGGCAACCAGTTTGTAGGAGTGTGGAGTTATTGATAAGCATTAGTATACCATCAATTATTTCCCATGCTATGATTTTTGAAAATTCCCCCAAAATGTTCACAAACTGGTATTGATATATTGTAAAGAATAGACTGTGGACATTGAAATTGACCCTAACATTTTTGGTGATGTAGAGGTAGCCGAATCAGTCAGTTTTGAATTTAAATATATGGCATTTAATAGTTCTATTCTACCCTACAATAACTATAATTTGTATTTGGCTATTACAATATATGTTGTAAAGGTTATTTGAGCATGAATATTGCTTACTGAGCAAATATAAGGCAACATCTATTTATACTGCTGTAAGGCCACAAATCAAATCAAACTGTTGAAATTCAATCAGGAAACACATTTTCTCTAACTGGCATTTGTTCTTGTCACAGCCACACTCCTGATTCTCATTTAGACACGGTCATTAGGCCTAACATGCAGCAATGTCACAAGACCTGATCAATAATTACCACAGAGGGGCATGAATGAGTCTCAACACCCTTGGCCTTGTCTGACTCCTTCAGTCCCTGCTCCCACATAGTCTGACCTACAGGAGAAGATAAATAAATGGATTCTGCACAACAAGCTCCATATCTCATTGACATTGAATGTGTCTATTGAAATAACGATGCAACCCTGGATGGAGGGAGATCAATATCATGGTGTGTTTACTTTTTGCCAATTACAGTAGGGAGCCTGCTTGAATAGACCAGTATAGTTGACATTTCTGGTACAGATCAATGCTGCTAAGCACTGTAACAGTTTTGTTTCCAGAGGCAACATATTGTATGAATGAACAATATCCTGGTTGGTTATATCAGAAAGCCGTACAAGTCATGGCCACAATGGATAGGCTGAAGAGAGTTGGAGAAGCAAGCGCAGAATTGGAAACAAGTAAAAGTGGGGTTTGGAGAGATTATACAGGCACACATAGTTCTAGGCTTTGGGGATGTGATGATTCAGTCCGCAACCATTTTCAAAAATCACTGCACATCAATCAAGCTCTATGGAGTCTTACTTTTTTAGACATAACTTTGTTTTGCGAAGAGAGAAAATGGCAAAGACTTTATTGCATTTAGGGCAATACTTTTTCCATTAGAAAATTACGTTTTTTATTTATTTTTATTTACTGCTGCTGAAAGATTATTTATGCGTGACATAATCTACACTACCAGGAATCTGTGTGATTAATGTGAAATGTGAAGTCGACAGTAGCTCTATGCCTAGATTTTTTTTTAAGTGAAAATAACCATTTGTAAATGTAAATCTAATTTAAGAAACGGGGTATTCTTATCACCTTCCCTCCATTTAAGGTGAATGAACAATGATGTCAATGGGCCGTTGTCAACTCACTGGCATTTCAATTTGAGTTATGAGATGCAGGAAATTGCTTTTTTTTTGCCATGGGAGAGACAAGCTGACTGGCATTATGGGGCTCCAAAATATCCATCCCTCAAATAGACTTATTTTCAGAATCACTTTCAGTGTGGTGATTTGCCTAGTGATCCAGTTACTATAGGTCAATATTTGAATGTTTTAAATATACAACTGTATGAACAGTAGTATACTGGGAAATTAAAGCAGATTATGCCATTTCCATTTTTACATTATCACTCAATGAAAACCTGCTGCATTTGAATAATTGCAGTCAGTATTTTCATTGGACTCTAATTAGACATTAAAGGTCATACAGATACATACATCTGTTGTTAATTCATGGGGAAAGGGCTAATGTTACTATTACAGTACTGTTTACATGGTAATTGCATATATATATATATATATATATATATATATATATATATATATATATATATATATATATATATATATATAATAAACACACAGACTACTGTACTTTCTGCTAAATATTTCAAGTGCTTCAGCAGGTTGACGTTTATTGTCATGAGTCTTGTCTTGGAGGCAGAACTGAGCGATTTCCCTTTAGATAGGCCAGCTGCAAAGTCATTATTATTTTTTTGTAATTCATTTAAGGTTAGGGTTAGGCATTAGAGTTAGCAGTGTGGTTAAGGTTAAGGTTAGGGTTAGGTTAAAAATCAGATTTTATGACTTTGTGGTTGTGCTGCCTCCAGAACAAACCTGTGTAATTTAACTATTTTGTAACTACTTTGTAGTGATTAAAAATGCTTATTCCATAATGATGTTGGCTATTAATTACCTCCTTGTAACTTCTAAGTAGATATAGTACCATGTAAATAGTGCACGGTTAAACATTGCTACCAAACTCTCTGACAGATAGACTCATTAGCGCCCAGATGAAGCAGGCTACTCTTTCCTCCACTCGTATTAGTGTCAGATTTTAATTCATTGAAGGACAGTAAAAGTGTTGAATTTCCATTCTGGTGTTATTAATGGTGTGGTTGTTAATTAGAGAAGGAAGAAGGAGAGGGAGGCTGTGTGTTGTGGTAATCAGGCTGACCACACCACAGACTGAATTGTACAATAAACAGCAGCAGTCAGTATTATGTCTCTCTATAGCCCTGCTGATAGCCTACAGTAGTTAGGGAGAGTAATGTCCCCACACTGTTCAGGCTCTCCAAAACTTGAATATTCTCCGTGTCTCATCAAAGACTACTTAGGATTGATGTTGCCATTTGCTTTTGGGACAGTATGAGGCATATGATGCCTTCAGAAGGTATTTATGCCACTTGACTTATTCTACTTATTCTTTTGTTGTGTTACAAACTGAATTCAAAATTGATTAAACATATATTTTTTTCTCACCCATCTACACAAAATACCCCTTAATGCCAAATAAATTAAAAAAAATAGAATTTTTTGCAAATGTATTGAAAAAGACATGAAGAAATATCTAACTTACCTAAGTATTCACAGCCCTGAGTCAATACTTTGTAGAAGCACCGTTGGCAGCGATGACAGTTTTGAGTTTTTCTGGGTAAGTCTCTAAGAGGTTTCCACGCCTGGATTGTGCAACATTTGTCCATTATTCTTTTTTCTTCAAGTTCTGACAAATTGGTTGTTGATAATTGCTAGACAACCATTTTCAGGTCTTGCCATAGATTTTCTAGCAGATTTAAGACAAAACTGTAACTCGACCATTCTGGAGCATTCACTGTCTTTTTGGTAAGCAACTGGCCTTTTTAGGTGTTTTAGGCTATTGTACTGCTGAAAGGTGAAGTCATCTCCCAGTGTCTGGTGGAAAGCAGACTGAACCAGGTTTTCCTCTAGGATTTTGCCTGTGCTTAACTCCATTCCGTTTCTTTTTATCCTGAAAAACTCCCCAGTCCTTAATGATTACAAGCATACCTATAACATGATGCAGCCACCACTATGCTTGAAAATATGGAGAGTGGTACTCAGTAATGTGTTGTATGGAATTCGCCCCAAACATATCACTTTGTAGAAAGGACATAAAGTTAATTGCTGTGCCACATTTTTTGTGCCTCACTTCCTTCTTTTCACTCAGTCAATTAGGTTAAAACTTCTTCAGGCTGGGGTCTATTTTTCTCCACTTCCTGTCTGACTGATGTGCCCAAAGTAAACTGTCTGTTACTCAGGCCCAGAAGACAGGATATGCATGTAATTGGTACCATTGGATAGAGAACACTTTGATGTTTGTAGAAATATTAGAATAATGTATGAGACTATAACACAATTGATATGGTAGGAGGAAATCCAAAGAAAAACCAAACCCGAATGTTATCTTTTGAGAGCCCATGCTCTGACATTGGAAAGCTATGGGGCATATTCAATTCCAGCTCCCAGATTCCAATTCCTATGGCTTCCACTAGATGTCAACTGTCTTTGTTCAAGGTTTCAGGCTTGTTTCTTCCCAAATGAGGAAGAATTTATAATTTTCGTACTGAGAGTCACAGTTGGAAATCAGTCTGTGTGCGCGCAACGAAGAGGAAATGCACCTGCTAATTTTACTTTCCTATTGAACATACTTATTTTATAATGAAATATTATAGTTTAATTACATTTTAGGGTACCTGAAGATTAGATTGAAACGTATTTTGACTTGTTTTAGCAAAGTTTAGCGGTAGCTTTTTGGATTCATTTCTCTGCATGTTGAACGAGTGGATTACTCAAATCGATGGCACCAACTAAACAGACTTTTTGGGATATAAAGAAGGATTTTATCGAACAAAACGACCATGTATGTTGTAGCTGGGACCCTTTGGATTGCAAATCAGAGGAAGATTTTCAAAAAGTAAGTGAATATTTAATCGCTATTTGTGATTTTATGAAGCCTGTGCTGGTTGAAAAATATTTTGATGTGGAGCGCTGTCCTCAAACAATCGCATGGCATGTTTTCACTGTAAAGCTTTTAACTGATATTAGACACTTGTATGTATCTAGATGTTTAATATCCATAATTTTATGATTATTTATTTGAATTGCATGCCCTTCAATTTCACCCGGAAGTTGTCGACAGCTGTCCCGCTGGCGAGACGCCAAGCCCTAAGAAGTGTTTAATGTTATGAGGTAACAACAATGTTGTTGATCCATCCTCAGTTTTTTCCTATCACAGCCATTAAACTCTATAAAAGTCACCATTGGCCTCATGGTGAAATCCCTGGGCGGTTTCCTTCCTCTCTGGTAAATGAGTTCAGAAGGACGCATGTATCTTTGTATTGACCATCCAAAGTGTAATTAATAACTTCCCCATGCTCAAAGGGATATTATACCAATAGTTGCCCTTCTTTGCGAGGCATTGTAAAACCTCACTGGTGTTTGTGGTTGAATCTTTGTTTGAAATTCACTGCTCAACTGAGGGACCTTACAGATAATTGTATGTGTGGGGTACAGAGATGAGGCAGTCATTAAAACATTAGGTTAAACACTAAACACTTTTTTACTCCTGCACTTATCTAGGATTGCCATAAGAAAGGGGTTGATACTTATTGACTCAAGACATTTCAGCTTTTCATTTTTTATTTGTAGAAATGTTTAAAAAAACATTCCACTTTGACCTTACAGGGTAGTGTGTGTAGGCCAGTGATAAAAGGCTTTAACACAACAACAAAACGTATTGTGGTGTGGTAGGAATACTTTCTGAATACACTGTAATGGTGGCTGAGTAACCACGTTTCAATCCACAGTTTATACCATATTTAAAAAAATCACGACAGCTGTGATGGGAACAGGAAGTACAATTTTATAAATGCCGACATGGCAGGCTCTTTTTATGTCGCTAAAATTAATTATGAGAGAAATGGCAGCCGAAGCGCCTTTTTGCTCAAATATTGATATAATAACCAACCTCGAAGTAAACTTGGAGTAATGCGATGACATGGTGTGTGGGTCCTCCTAATATGACTCGGGAAACCATGCAGTTTAAATTAGGCTACAGATGAAATAAATGATGATGAACATCACAGGGTGGTGAAAGTGCAAGGTGATGAGCTTGATGCTCCTTTCCAATAAATATTGAGGGTGACATGATGATCGATGCTTGACTACTGTTTTGACAAATAAAAACATTCCCGCTCTTATCCATAATCTCATCATGTAGACTAGCCTATGAGAGAGAGAGAGAGAGAGAGAGAGAGACAGACAGACAGACACAGACAACCTGTCACGCCCTGACCATAGAGAGCCTTTTTATTCTCTATTTTGGTTAGGTCGGGGTGTGACTAGGGGGGTGTTCCTATCTAGGTTTTTTTATTTCTATGTTGGCCTGGTAGGGTTCCCAATCAGAGGCAGCTGTTTATCGTTGTCTCTTATTGGGGATCATATTTAGGCAGCCATTTCCCCACTGTGTTTTGTGGGATCTTGTTTCTGTGTAGTTGCCTGTGAGCACTGCATGAGCGTCACGTGTCTTTATTGTTTTTTTTTGGTGTGCATTTCTCTCCAATAAATATGTGGAACCCAGATCACGCTGCAATTTGATCCGAGTATGCTTCCGACGATCGTGACACAGCCTGATATAGTCTGCGCACAAAGCAGCAGTTCAGAGGTGATTTTTATTACTGTAAGCCACAGAGACACCGTGACTGTCTACCGGTCGGTGACGACAGTGTGTGCCACACTATAAAGCTGTTTTCGATGGCTTCAGCGCTACTTTAACTGCTGCCCTTGAAATCAATATTAAAGTGATTTGCGACACCGTATGTGGCAAGGAATCAAAACTTAATTTAGGCAGATAAAGATGCCATTTCATAGGGAGATAAAGTGCTGCATCATGGGAGATGTGTTCTCCCCTGGCCTGCTCTCAGCTTCTCACTCGGTTTCACAGATTTACAGGCTCCTTTTTCCTGCCCCATAAAACTGCAAATCTGCTCACCATGCGACACAGGAGAATGATAGTGGATTAATTTGTCAAGAAGCCTCCACTTATTTACAGTCCTCTTCCATTACCGTCGCTTTTCCTGTAAGACAAAAACGAGTGTCTGAAGTCAAGATATGGATTTACCTGTCCATCACGACCGTGAGTCATCGTGAAAAACACACACAGCCAAAGACACTGCTGACCTACCTGTCTACATCTAGGACTGGTTAGTGTCACCTCAACAGCTTCACAGTGAGATTTACATAATCATTTTCATTTTCCATAAAATGTTACTTCTTTAGAAACTGAAAAAGGAGTGTAATTAAGAATACAGTTATTTACTGACAATGTGCCAGACAGAGTCGGTAAATGAATGGTGAGATGTTTTGCGTTCACCAACCCAATATCTCTTTCTGAACTTGATTACCCTGGCAGCACAATTCTAATGTTTTCTACACTAGAAACCGCAGAGGGAAGTTATAACCCTTACCCGTTCCACAATGGCCATGGTCGCACCTGTCGGTGGATTTCCTGACTGATCTTCCTCCTTCACAGGGTAACACCACGATCCTGGTCGTTGTGGATCGGTTTTCTAAGTCCCGTCATCTCCTCCCTTTGCCCAGTCTCCCTACGGCCCTACAGACTGCAGAGGCTCTATTTACACACGTCTTCTGGCACTGGGGCGGCAGGGTAGCCTAGTGGTTAGAGCGTTGGACTAGTAACCAGAAGGTTGCAAGTTCAAATCCCTGAGCTGACAAGGTACAAATCTGTCGTTCTGCCCCTGAACAGGCAGTTAACCCACTGTTCCTAGGCCGTCATTGAAAATAAGAATTTGTTCTTAACTGACTTGCCTAGTTAAATAAAGGTAAAATATATATATATATTTTTTAACTACGGGGTGCCTGAGGGTATAGTGTCTGATTGGGGTCCCCAGTTCACGTCGAGGGTCTGGAGGGCGTTCATGGAACGTCTGGGGGTCTCGGTCAGCCTTACCTCAGGTTTTCCCCCCGATAGTAACGGGCAGGAAAGAGTTAACCAGGATGTGGGCAGGTTTCTGAGGTCTTATTGCCAGGACCGGCCGGGGGAGTGGGCAGCGTTCGTGCCCTGGGCAGAGATGGCCCAGAACTCGCTCCGCCTCTCCTCTGCTAACCTTTCTCCCTTCCAGTGTGTATTGGGGTATCTGCCAGTTCTGGCTCCTTGGCATCAGAGTCAGACCGAGGCTCCTGCGTTGGACGACTGGTTCCAGTGCGCGGAGGAAACATGGGACGCCACCCATGGCCATCTTCAGCGCGCCGTACTGCTCCAGAAAGTTGGCGCAGACTGTCACCGCAGTGAGGCCCCAGTGTACGCACCGGGGGACCGGGTCTGGCTCTCGACCAGAAACCTGCCCCGCTGCCTGCCCTGTCGGAAGCTGGGTCCGCAGTTTGTGGGGCCATTTAAAGTCCTGAGGAGAGTGAACAAGGTTTGTTACAGGTTACAGCTTCCCCCCGATTACCGTATTAACCCCTCGTTCCATGTGTCTCTCCTCAGGCCGTTGGTGGCTGGTCCGCTCCAGGAGTCTGAGGTGCGGGAGATTCCACCGCCCTCTCTGGACATCGAGGGGGCCCCGGCATACTCCGTTCATTCTATACTGGATTCGAGACGTCGGGCGAGGGGCCTTCAGTACCTCGTGGACTGGGAGGGATATAGTCCGGAGGAGAGATGCTGGGTTCCGGTCGAGGACGTGTTGGATCCTTCTATGCTGCGATTGGTTTCCATTGGTTTTGTCTTGTCTTCACACCCGGTTCCAGTCTCATCAATTACATGTTGTGTATTTAACCCTCTGTTTCCTCTCATGTCCTTGTCAGAGATTGTTTGATTGTATGTGATGTGCATGTATTATGTTGGTGTGCGACGGGTTTTGTTCCCACTTTTATTCTTTTTTTTATATTTTGGTTTTTGGAGTTTTATGAGCATTTATTAAACGACTCCGTTTATACCAAGTTCGTTCCCCTGCGCCTGACTTCCCTGCCACCAACACACACCCATTACAATTTCTCCAATGCCAAATCAGTCTGTAACGAAACTGTCCCTGTTTGCAAATAATTAAATCTGAGACCTCATTAAGAATGGTACTGTACTTTGAAAAGTTAGGCCTACCTTTTCACACCAGATGGAATAGGCCTATTGATGCAGAAAAATGTAAGCTTTAACTGCTGGCTACTCTTCTTCTGTGTCTTAACCCAATGAGAGAAGGTTACAACAAGTGTTTCCCTAAAAGCTGTCTGGATTTAACCATATTCTATTGTACAGGAAGTGAATAGGTTAATCAATTGATAGTGACATAATTAGATTAATTTCCAAGCAAAGTACATTTTTGTCTCCTTGGCTATAGAAGATTGTAGCTCAGCCTATGAATGTCAAAGAAATGAAACAATGATATACGCATTTGCGTCAGAGACACTTCTTTCCCGGGTATTTCACAGCTTGTTTCTACCATAAAGCATTGCGGACCAAAGCGCTGTTATATATCACTTTATATTATCAGATTTGTTTTATTTTCTTCAAAATCTTAAACTAACAAGGGGTAGTAGGCTTGTGCTTTTTGCCATTTTCATTAATAAAGGGTAGGCCTATGGCATAACCTCTCATTCCCCCTCATTCGAGTCTTGGTTTTAACTTAACAGCCCTTCACTGACATGGAGGTAGGCTATTTAAAGAGTGCATGGTGGGTTGAAATGAATTATGTCTACTCCAACATTCCTACTTTCAGCACCATGAGCTGTCCATTTCCGATTGATTGTGCCACTTCAAGTTTCAGCACCACGGTGTAAGTTATTAGAATCTGGCTTGTTGTGATGTCAAAAACTCTGATAAATAGGCCTACATCATGGGCAAGAAACATATTGTTTTTAATCAAATCAATTACAGTGGGGCAAAAAAGTATTTAGTCAGCCACCAATTGTGCAAGTTCTCCCACTTAAAAAGATGAGAGAGGCCTGTAATTTTCATCATAGGTACACTTCAACTATGACAGACAAAATGAGAAAGAAAAATCCAGAAAATGACATTGCAGGATTTTTAATGAATTAATTTGCAAATTATGGTGGAAAAGAAGTATTTGGTCACCTACAAACAAGCAAGATTTCTGGCTCTCACAGACCTGTAACTTCTTATTTAAGAGGCTCCTCTGTCCTCCACTCGTTACCTGTATTAATGGCTCCTGTTTGAACTTGTTATCAGTATAAAAGACACCTGTCCACAACCTCAAACAGTCACACTCCAAACTCCACTATGGCCAAGACCAAAGAGCTGTCAAAGGACACCAGAAACAAAATTGTAGACCTGCACCAGGCTGGGAAGACTGAATCTGCAATAGGTAAGCAGCTTGGTTTGAAGAAATCAAATGTGGGAGCAATTATTAGGAAATGGAAAACATACAAGACCACTGATAATCTCCCTCGATCTGGGGCCCCACGCAAGATCTCACCCCGTGGGGTCAAAATGATCACAAGAACGGTGAGCAAAAATCCCAGAACCACACGGGGGGACCTAGTGAATGACCTGCAGAGAGCTGGGACCGAAGTAACAAAGCCTACCATCAGTAACACACTACGGCGCCAGGGACTCAAACCCTGCAGAGCCAGACGTGTCCGCCTGCTTACATGTCCAGACCCGTCTGAAGTTTGCTAGAGAGCATTTGGATGATCCAGAAGAAGATTGGGAGAATGTCATATGGTCAGATGAAACCAAAATATAACCTTTTGGTAAAACCTCAACTCGTCGTGTTTGGAGGACAAAGAATGCTGAGTTGCATCCAAAGAACACCATACCTACTGTGAAGCATGTTGGAGGAAACATCATGCTTTGGGGCTGTTTTTCTGCAAAGGGACCAGGACGACTGATCCGTGTAAAGGAAAGAATGAATGGGGCCATGTATCGTGAGATTTTGAGTGAAAACCTTCCATCAGCAAGGGCATTGAAGATGAAACGTGGCTGGGTCTTTCAGCATGACAATGATCCCAAACACACCGCCCGGGCAACGAAGGAGTGGCTTCGTAAGAAGCATTTCAAGGTCCTGGAGTGGCCTAGCCAGTCTCCAGATCTCAACCCCATAGAAAATCATTGGAGGGAGTTGAAAGTCCGTGTTGCCCAGCAACAGCCCCAAAACATCACTGCTCTAGAGGAGATCTGCATGGAGGAATGGGCCAAAATACCAGCAACAGTGTGTGAAAACCTTGTGAAGACTTACAGAAAACGTTTGACCTCTGTCATTGCCAACAAAGGGTATATAACAAAGTATTGAGATAAACTTTTGTTATTGACCAAATACTTATTTTCCACCATAATTTGCAAATAAATTAATTTAAAAGTCCTACAATGTGATTTTCTGGATTTTTTTTATCTCATTTTGTCTGTCGTAGTTGAAGTGTACCTATGATGAAAATTACAGGCCTCTCTCATATTTTTAAGTGGGAGAACTTGCACAATTGGTGGCTGACTAAATACTTTTTTGCCCCACTGTGTATAGTAGTAGCAAGCTATCAAAGTTGACCTCCGGTCCTCCTTTCTAATCTCCTCATCTTCGCTCTCCTTCTCAAACTGACAGAACATAGGCTATAGGATAGTCCACCACAAGATAGTGATTTTTTTGGACTAGGCCTAATCAACAACAACAACAACAACAAAAAACTTTGACTCTCCTCCTGAACTGCCCCCGTAGGCCTACACAGCACAGCCATTGGTTAGACAGCTCACAAAAACATTTTTGATCAGCAAGAGCAAAGCAGACCGGGGCTCAAGGTTGGAATATCCATTACAGGGTGTAATGCAGCCTAGTTTTATTTACACCATCCCAGCAGCTATCTCATAAATATAACTTTGCTCTATGCTTCTCTGAGCATGGACTTTGTAGCCTATAGGCTATGGATCATTTGATTGAGACCACACTAAATAGCCTATAGGCGTACTTGATATTGGGCGCCCAGCGGAGAATCAGAGATGAGGGGCGCGCATCATGCACACATCGATATATAGCCTAATAAGCAACTAATTCTAAAACACTGAGAATTATTGATAATTCATAAATTACAAATGACATGCCCTCACCTGGACAAGATTTAAAAATACTAAACCCTCCCCTTGACTGAAATTTTAAAAGCATAACCCTCCCCCATCTTCCTCCAGGTAAACATTTTGTACATTTTGATCCATCCCTGAAACAAATATCAGAATTGGACTGCCTCTGTAAATGCAGCCGATGCAGTGTAGTGTCTGGCCTCTTTCATGCAAAGTATTAAGATGAGTGATGAGTGGTGCCTAGGAAAGTCTTACTGCAATTTTACAAGACTTTTCTATTTAGTGTATGTCACAACCATTCCAATGACTTATGCCTCTTCTCTCTCAGTGGTTGCAAACTAAGAGGTATTTTCTTTACTCTCACTCCTCATCCACAACTGTGTACTTTTACATTAATTGCTGCAGAGAATCTATCACAAATAATTGGTTTTCTGGCATGATTAATATATTCTGCATAACCCAGTGAACCTCTTAAAGAGACTAAAGTCATTTGGTTTCTGAAAGGGTTAATAATGGCAGAGGGTTCATTTGATGTTATACTCCTCTGTGGGTTTGCCAGAACAAACTGGGCAGCTCACCACTTTACATACTGGAGAGAGAAGTAGGTTGGGCAAGGTAGATAGAGCTAAACTGGAAAATAGAGTATGCATTCATTTATTAGATAATGGTCAGGTTTTCTGTATTTTGGTACTGTACACATTGTCTGATAAATGAATGCATACTGTATGTATTTCATCCACACAATGTGTTGTTTGTTTCTGGTATGGGACCACATGCAGTACCTTACTATTCTGCTCTTCCCATGACGAGTACTCAGCTTGTCTCTTGGTATTTGTGCCTAATGGGCCTCCGTAGACCACCACTGTTGTTCTTCGGTGTCCAGTGAAGTAAGGCAGATGTTAACCCTAACTCCTAACCTCTGACCTTTCACCCTATTTCTCCTGTGAGCTCAGAGCCTATAGGAAGGTGGGAGGCAGTTTACTGTGCTGTGGCCCAGAAGCTCAGTGTCAGCACAAATTACACAAAGAAAAGAAGGAAGACTGTAGGGATCCAACATGGTGCTGAGGTTCAGCCTCAGATCATCTGTGAAGTTCCTTAAGTGTGTTTTCACTGTCATATTCATGATATAATAGATGTCACACAGTCGATGTCATCTCAGTCGATGGCATCTGTTGTGGCATGCTGATAACAGGGTAAAGGCCATATAATTAGGATTTATAATAGTCATTCAATAGGATCTCTGTGGTTAAGGCTCTGCTATGGCAGAGGGTTTGAATAAAGTGCCCCCAACTACAGGTGAATAATAAGTCATAGTAATATATCAGTGATTCAATAGGTTGAAAGAAAATGTCAGCGTCATTGACATGAAGTTTACAGATTAAAGCAAGCAACTCAAGACGAGGATAGAGTCCAGGGTCTTAAAGAAGCTATTCTTCACATTTCCGCCCCAAGGCCGAACCTTATAAACGTGTTTAGTCCTCGAGTGACTCACTGTCACTCCTATTGCTGTGCATAGAGGTGAAAGATGACAACCCTGTGACTGTTCCAATATCCTGTGATGCAATATGATTGGATAAGCCAAAGGTGCATTTTGGCTATTGTATCACAACCCTGTCACTGTTACAGTAGCCTGTGATACAATTGTAAGTCAGAAGGAAATCCTTTGTGTGATTCTGTGATCTATTGTTTGATATACCATTATAATCACCACAGAACACAACCTTTGAGGAAATGTTTGTATGCCTATGCATCCACCAAGCATTATATGACTCAGTACCATCGAAATGTATTGTTGGCCTTTCTAACAGTATGAAAGGTTTTGTTTATTTCTCGCCCATCCCGGCACACAAGGGCCAAACAGAGCACAGAATCTCTGCTTGGCTCACTGTACTCCCCCGTAGACCTGTGAGAATACTACAAACACACACACACACACACACACACACACACACACACACACACACACACACACACACACACACACACACACACACGCGCAAACACACACACACACACACACACACACACACACGCACACGCACACGCACACGCACACACACACACACACACACATACGTAAACACTCTCACACACACATACACATGCAAATGCACGCATGCAAACACACACACAACCTACAACACACATAAACACACCCACATCATATATGTATGATCCCATTCATGGTGACCATACATACAGTATATGACTTCCCTTTACCCTCCAAGAGCCCCTTCCTACCCTCCATGGGAATGATTTGGCCTTCTGTGGTAAACAGGCATTAATCACTGTTTGAGAGAGAATTGTCAGGGGGAGAGCCCCAGGCATCTGAGGAGGGTTGGTATGTGGGCATGTGTGGCAGGGAGATGTAGGGTGTAGGGTGTTGCTCCCCCTCCGGGAGCTGGACTGCACCAGCTGATGGGGTCAGTGTATCCACAACCTTGAGAAAGTGTGTCTAGGACACCGAGTGAGGAGGGAGGGAAGGATACTTTTACGGTCTGGAGGAATCCATCACTCTCCAACCCAATAATGGAGCAGCACAGACTTGTTTGACCAAGCACCAGTAGCGGGCAGTACACCATAAGCACTCTTATGTCCTGCTTTGAACTGCTGCCTGGGACAAACAATAATATGGTACTGAAATGGAACAATTCTGAATATGAATTAAATATCTTACATAACAATAAATAGAGGAACAAAGAAAATATACCTCAGACTGCTCAGAGCTTTCTCTGCTCTCGTTTAGTAAATATCACATCATTTAATTCTTATAAATCATTATTTGATTTCTACTTTCAAACGTTTCATGACAGTATGCAACATTATTCAATTTCTGACAGACACATTCAATTAGCCTCTAATAACTGTTTACATTCTTAAAATGAAAAGTGTCTCACCAAGAGCTAGTACTTGATAAGTACAAAAACAAGTCTGCCAGAAACACAACTGTCATGAGGAAGGTGTGTTGAATTGAATCAGAGCTTATTATTTCTTTTTTAAACCTTTATTTAACTAGGCAAGTCAGTTAAGAACAAATTCTTATTTACAATGACGGCCGAGCGAGGAACAGTGGGTTAACTGCCTTGTTCAGGGGCAGAACAACAGAATCTTTTGTCAGCTCGGGGATTCAATCCAACAATCTTTCAGTTACTGGCTCAATGTTCTAACCACTAGGCTACTGGCCGTCCCACTAGGCTTCCTGCCACTTCTTCTTGGGTTAGACTTTACTATCATGCTGCTGGAAGCTATGTCTCTGGTACAGTCCCCTGATCCTAAGACAATGGACCCCTGGCCTACAGGAAAAAACCCAGGCACTCAGACAGAGTATATAAGAGACATATGTCCCTCTTCTTAAGTGGCCCTTTAAAAGGTATTGATGGTTTAAAGCAGCCAGTGAGTACGTAGGTGATCAATGAGTAGATCTGTGTCTGTGGGTCGTCATCGTACTGCTGCCTCCTAAACAATGATATATTGTACAGATGGAGCCTGTCAGAGTGCTCCGATCCTCCCTCTATGGATTCCTGCAGTTCACTCTCGATTAGCTGAATTCATTCAATTTCAAATAATAAACCTTTCGATAGTCAATGAAGAGGCTTGATCTATTTTTTTTTAAAAGCGACATAAAAAAAAGCCAAAGTTAAGCAATCTAAATCCCTGGATGTGCCATTGTGCACTGAACATTGCCTATTTTTGCTGAGGTGTGGAGTGGGGAAAACAATCAACAGTGTTACTGTGTGAACTGGCACTGCAGGAGAAAAGCTCTACTGATTGCAATCAGTAGATGTTTGATTGTAATTGTACAGGGAAAAATAGGTTTCTTAGTTCATATTTTTCCCTCTATTTGTCCATTGCTTATGTAATGACCTTGCAGAGCAATTTGGGGCATCTGAAGTATATAGGGTCACTGGTATGTCATTGATTGTAGGATAAATAGATAGTGACTGGTATGTCATTGATTGTGGGACAAATAGTCAAATACAGTATGTAGATTTTTGATGGTTCATTACGACTATGAATTCAAAAATAAGACTAAAGTATGATCTTTGTTCCCAGTAATATGATGTTAGTTGCCATCTATGGTTTTACCTATTTAATTTCTTTACCATTTGGACCTATTTTCCTAAATTGTACAGAAGTTATTGTTGCATGACTGCCTTTGTCACACCCTGATCTGTTTCACCTGTCTTTGTGATTGTCTCCACCCCCCTCCAGGTGTCACCCATCTTCCCCATTATCCCCCGTGTATTTATACCTGTGTTCTCTGTTGGTCTGTTGCCAGTTTGTCTTGTTTTGTTAAGTCAACCAGCATTTTTGTTCTCAGCCCCTGCTTTTCCCAGTCTCTCTTTTTCTCACCCTCCTGGTTTTGACCCTTGCCTGTCCAGACTCTGAGCCCGCCTGCCTGACCACTCTGCCTGCCCCTGACCCTGAACCTGCCTGCCGACCTGTACCTTCGCCCTACCTCTGGTTTATTGACCCCTGCCTGCCTTGACCTATCTATTGTCTGCCCCCGTTGGATCTTTAAACCATTGTTAATTCGACGTTGTCTGCATCTGGGTCTTGTCTTTTTCAGTTCTACTTACTTTTACTGCTCAAAATGCTGCATTTTGTTTTTACGAACAACTGAGTATGTACTATGCACACCATCATGCTCTCACTTACCTCCACTCAGAGCCATATAGATATGACTCTGCTCCACTTATTCCATACCTCTGGCATTCATTAATAGCTTTAAAGCAGCCTGACTGTCATTGTAGCCTACTCAGTCTGGCAGGAATAAACACGGAAATCCAAATTCCTGGCAGGTTTGGAGGGAGAAAAGCTTAACATAATGTACTGAGGCATTAGTGCTCTCCACTTTCTGGGAGACACTTTCATCCCTCTCTTTGGAACTCAACCCTCTCGTTCTTTGTTAGGGGTGTGAGTTTCAGTAATGTTTGTAATTGACACTACACAGCCAGCCATGTTTGTACATCCAGTGTATACATTCCTGACTAGTGAGGACTATGTGGTGTTATATGGGCAGGATGTCAGAAGCTGTCTGTTAACGATGATTTATGATGGTTTCAGGAGGAGGCTGTGAGGCCTATGGTAATGCAGCCGCTAGTCACAATGCTACTGTAAACACAGCTTAGGAACCCTAACGAAGACCTCACACTAGAACCCAACACACTCACACACATTCCTCAATATGAACCTGTCCATCTAACCTACAGTAACTTACTTAATACAGCAGAATATACTATATTTCTGTCCGGAGTAAAACTGTTGCTGCTGGTGAAATAGATTAATGAATATGTCAGAGAGAGAGAGAAAGAGAGAGAGAATAAGTATATTTTGTTTAATGAAAGTAGTTCTCAACTTGACCAGAAGCACTATAGCAGAGCATTTCAACTACATCTTTAGTTTTAAGTCCTTGGAGAAACCTCTCTCTGTCACGAACGTTGTGGTAATCATACATCGGACCAAGGCGCAGAGATCCACATGTTAATTAAATGAAACTCACAAAACAATAAACAGCAAACAAAATGTGCAGCAAATGTAGTGCTCCCAGGCAACTACAAAACAAGATCCCACAAAACACAGTGATGGAAATGGCTGCCTAAATATGATCCCCAATCAGAGACAACGATAAACAGCTGCCTCTGATTGGGAACCATAGCAGGCCAACATAGACATACAATAACCTAGATAACCCACCCTAGTTACACCCCGACCTAACCAACTTAGAGAATAAAATGCTCTTTATGATCAGGGCGTGACACTCTCTTAACTTATTCTACCATCCGCTTACCAGCTCCCTTTGCTCAAGCCATGAACTGACTCTCATCTTTAGAGGATGCAGATTTCAAAGACTTGGCCTTAATTGGTTAACCTGCGATGATATATTGCTTATTTGTCTTTTTGCTCTTAAAGCGCATTGAGATACTATGAAAAGCACAATAGAAATGTAATTTATTATTCTTATTATTGTTAAGACAGGGATTCACTTATCTCTGTATGATCACGTCAACATCACAAACACAATCCTACACAAGTTGGGTGTGTGGAGAGCACACAGTACAGGGATCATGTTCTGGGTGTAACTTTAGACTCTCACTCTGACCCATCAAAGAAGCAGGTTGGCATTTATTGGGATGACACAGCCACAAAGTAAAAAAATATGATTTTAAACATAACCCTTACATTAAGCACACTGCTAAACCTTATGGCTAACCCTAAACGTAATACTGCAGTGGGCTAAATCAGGGTCACACAGAATGATTCTTGGTATTCTTAAACAAATCTACTTTGAAACAAAAGTGTACACCTCACACACATGGTTATGGGCTTAAAAAAAGAAGACACCTGTATCATGTCAGATATAGAGTTTGCATCCCAATATTACACTTGATATACATCACAGAAGACAAATATAACAAAACTGTTTCACATATTGTATAAACGATTTAAATATATATATATATATATATATATATATATATATATATATATAATCTTTATTAATGATGAAATGATGAAAATATGAATAACATTCCACCCATGGGGCTAAAGAGGACTCTTTTGTTCATTGACTGCAGTAAAGGGCTACATTAAGACCAAAAAGCTAATTTGTTTTCAAGAATTTTTACGATATTGCCAATTTTGACTTTGAAGCTGCAGCTGGCCCATCCAGCAGACATCGTTCAGTTCTGCCTCCATGGCAAGATTCATGACAATAAACATTAACCTGCATCAAAGAGCCCTCAATAAAGAAGCGGGACCTTTCCCAGAGTACATCCTGTGGGGCTGCTGGTCGCTGAGGTGATGGGGGGAGGCACTGTGACTCCCATCCTGCCCCTTTACTCAGCACTGCTTCCATTTACATATCTGCTAGATGTCCTGAGGGAAGGGGGATGGGGGGGGTGGAAGGTTGTGTTCTTTTGTGCATAAAGTGCACATCGTTAGGCTCCTTACTCTGCAAGGTAAGCAAAAAGTTTGTAGCAGCAATGATGTTGCAGTAGTTGCTGTGCCTACAAGGTCAAATCAATCGAAGAAAAGCTGATTTACTTATACTGCAAATGTAATCTCTAAGGGTTGTAAAATTGAGGGAGGAGGAGGAAAGGTGGTGGATGTCCAGCGTGGTGTGTATGTGTGTTCGTGTGTGTGCGACGTGATCGAGTGAGAGAAAGGGAGAGAGAGAACATGCCTATTCATGTGTGGTAACATGGTAAGCACCTCCCTTGCTGGGAATGACCTGTTTGCCTCATTAATATATTGTAGCTGAAGGGGAACAATATGCAAGCCAAGCAAGAAAAATTAGAATCAAAATATTTTTTCTTCCTTGGTGTTCTCTGGGGAGTCTCCTTTTGGCAGGACAGAGCATATACAGAACACAATATGTTGTTCAACATATCAAACACAGCTTCTACAGTATATTCAATATATATACTGTTTATATATTCATTCAATTTACTGAGTATACAAAATATTCCATGACGTAGACTGACCAGGTCAATCCAGGTGAAAGCTATGATCCCTTATTGATGTCACCTCTTAAATCCACCAATCAATGTAGATGAATGGGGGGGAGACATGTTAAATAATATTTAAGTGCATTTGAACAGGGTATGGTAGTAGGTGCCAGGCGCACCAGTTTGAGTGTGTCAAGAACTGCAACGCTGCTGGGTTTTTCACACTCAACAGTTCCTGTGTGTTTCACAGGATGTTGGTGGCACCTTACTTGGGGAAGACTCATGGTAATGGCTGGAGCGGAATAGGTGGAATGGTATCAAATACACCAATCACAAGTTTGATGCCATTCCATTCACTCCGTTCCAGCCATTATTATCAGTCATCCTCCCCCCAGCAGCCTGGAGAATGTTGTGTCTTTGGCTATGCTGGATTAAGTGATATGACATGCTATTCTATAAAATAATTTATCCGTAATTAATATTACCTGATTGAGCTAATCATGTAAATGTAATTAACTAGAGAGTCAGGGCACCACAAAATAATATTTATAGAGCTGTTATCTTCCGAATAAACTCTTAAAGACCTAGTAATATTTTACATCAATAGCAGTCAATATTAATCTTCATCTTAATTCAGTCTCATCTGAAAGTTGTAAATTCTTGGTTATCTTCACAAACCCTGGCTAACGTTGAATCAGCAATACAAAATTGGGTTGAATTATTTATTTACTAAATACCTAACTAATCACACAGAATTACACATACACATAATTAAATCATTACAAATTACGTCATAAAGGAAAACGTCCCTAGCGGGCGGAACAGCGATGACAGCTTGTTACACAAAAGAAAAGGGTCTGGGTTTGAGTGAAAGAGCGGAAAGACTGAGGAACAAAGGCCGAAGCTGTGCTATCGTAAATACAGTATCTTATGCATTCTAAATTACCACCCATTTGGAAAAGGAAAATGCAATATATATTTACTCTGAGCTGCGCTTCGGTAGGTTGGTGGTAGATGGAAGGCCATGTAGCCCAACCGAGTCCTTTGAAGAATGTCTCTGATTGTCAATTGGATACATTGTAGTAACGTCGTTGTGTGATAGACGGTATACTCTGTCTGTTCCGTCCTAACCCTTGTTTGCATCGGCTGTTGCTAACTCAGCGGCTAGGAGGTATCACTTCTGTAGTGAATAAGAGTTCAAAGTTCATACCATTCGCAACCAAAGCTCACGCTGATGTTGGCTTCGTTCTGTAGTTATTATCTGAACCATTCTGACATCGGACCGTCGTCCCCACATCCTCGGAACAGGAGGTTATATTGTCGTCAATGCTTTATATAGGAAGGGAGAGGAGGGCGTGTTTGAAAAGTTTTATAGCCCATGTCCCTTCACAGGGGCGGGCCACTGATTGAGCAGAGCCCTACCTTATGAAAACCCAAATCTCACATTTTAGAAGCTAAAATCACATTTCATCCCATCACGAATAATTTCATATTCAAACATTTAAATTGAACAACAATTCCATGTGAATCCGATAACTCTGATGTGTAGACTTTCCACTGTAGAGTTTATGTCATCTTATCATTGGTGAGAATGTCTCAGATGACAACCAAACTGACATCATATTCATTAAGTACCACCGCATATATTCAATTGGTCGGATTACCAGAATCTAGTTCATTTCCCCCCACCTTCTGATGTTCCCAGAATCTCTATGTTAACCAAGGGTTTTGCAAATGTAACATCAGTAGGGTAGAGAGAGGAAAAAGGGGGGAAGATGTATTTAAGACTGTCATAAACCTAACCCCAGGGCAACGTCATGACAAGAATAACACCATAAACCCCAGCTCATAGTCTCCCTACTCTTCACTTAGCTGAGAAACAGTGCAGCTACACCACACAGAGAGCCTCAAAACTATCAAGAATGATCCACCATCCAAAGGACATCCAACCAACTTGACACAACTGTGGGAAGAATTGGAGTTAATGTGGGCCAGCATCCCTGTGGAACGTTTACGACACCTTGTAGAGTCCATGCCCCAATGAATTGAGGCTGTTCTAAGGGCAAAAGGGTGTGCAACTGAATATTAGGATGGTGTTCCTAATGTTTTGTACACTCGGTGTAGATGTGTAGGTTGGCCAATCAATATGAATTGCATTTCATTTATGTGTAGAGTCTCGGTGTGTTTTGAAGTGATTTTCTTTTGCGCAATAGATCTTTTCTATTTTCAGAGTCTAAAGTTCAGTGAAGAAGCTATGCTTTAATTTTGATACAGTAGCATGTCTTTAATCTTGGTACAGTAACATCTCTTTATCTTGGTACATAAGTATCTTTCCCTCAAAACTAGAACATCCTACCCCATATTTACTCCTGGCAATAGTGAACAAATAAAAACACATAAACAAGTAAAAAGTAAATGTTCTGAAAACCTATTTTACTCAAGATTGAGCACCACATAGTGGAATAAGAGAATAGCTGAGATATTGCATCAACCAGAGAATCCTGACTATAAACAGAAAATAAACCTAACACCACACAATAGTAAACAACACAACAAAAAATAACAACAGTAAACAACAATGCAAGATCTTAACCCATCCCCAACCTAACGACAACACAGCAGAGTAGAGCAGAGAGCCCAACACTCCAGGAAACCAATGTGACTGTCGCCCAAGGTACAGAAACCAGACACCAAATGCCAAAACCCCAGAAATGGGAGGGAGGGGGCGATAAAACAAAGAGCGTTTTTAATTCTACTTTTGTTCTTCCCCAGCCACAGACTGTAGCCCTGAGAGCAGAGTTTGGTCTCTAGCAATGCCCCCTGCAGAGAGGGGCTTCAGACTCCTCTCCAGGCTCAGAGCAGGGGATATGGTGTCTAGAGGGGCCCTCTCCAGGCCAAAGGGTGGGAGATAAACCGGGGACCCCTGCTCTGATGGAGCCCCAGGTTACAGCAGCCATAGCAGGGGTCCCCTCAGTCATGGAGGGGGGCAGCATCACTCCTGGATGAACCAGGGTGAGCCTGGGTAGGGCACAGTTAAAGTCATGGAGGGGGGCAGCATCACTCCTGGATGAACCAGGGTGAGCCTGGGTAGGGCGCAGTTAAAGGGTAACTGTCATCAAGTGCCAAATACTTGAATGTTATATACCTGCTCTGCTCATGGGGAATGTTATATACCTGCTCTGCTCATGGGGAATGTTATATACCTGCTCTGCTCATGGGGAATGTTATATACCTGCTCTGCTCATGGGGAATGTTATATACCTGCTCTGCTCATGGGGAATGTTATATACCTGCTCTGCTCATGGGGAATGTTATATACCTGCTCTGCTCATGGGGAATGTTATATACCTGCTCTGCTCATGGGGAATGTTATATACCTGCTCTGCTCATAGGGAATGTTATATACCTGCTCTGCTCATGGGGAATGTTATATACCTGCTCTGCTCATGCGGAAGGCACTATGTAGAGCTACCGAGGACTTTCAAGAGTGAAGAGGTTGCTTTGACTGCAACCAAATCAAACATGAATTACTTGAATCACCTGCCACCCTTTCATATAAAGACTTGTCAAGTATGCCCCGCGGTAACACATTTTCTGCACATTCTCTTCCAAACCTTCACCACATCCTTTCCAGAAAATATTACGAATATTTTCTGTGGTTGTTTATGGCTGAGGATAGTTATGTTACAACACAAAACGAAAAGGGAATAAACCCATAAGAAGAAAAAACAATCAATAAAGAAATCCAGTCTTCCTGTAGCTTCTGACAAACTCATATGTAACTACTAGCAACCATAGTCTCCACTGTGCAATGCAGCACATCATTACACTGCCACATCTCTCCTTGTCATGTACCATATGGGTGTTATGTGGCTTAAAATAAGTAAACATGAAACAATACCAGAAAACACAGCACAACGTTCTAACCCAACTCAAATAAAGCACCCAAACTCACACTTCTTTCATAGCAGGCATGGCAGAGCAGACTCTCACAAGTGATGTTCAACTGTGAATTGAGAGTGACCTGTTTTTCAATAAGAGGGAGAAATGCAGAGAAATTAACTATTCATATATTGATAAAACAGCAGCAGCCTACAATAGACTCCTTTCATACGCTGGAGATTGAATTTTCACGTAAGCAGTTTGAAGCTTTTATTCCACAGTGCCGTTGCAGTGCAAACAAACCCTCGGAAGCTTGATAGGTCCTTAGCAACTAGAATGCTGGTTCAACCCATCTCCATCCCCTTCACACATCTATTTTTTCCTGCAGGGACGAGCCATCTTGTAGGTACAATGTAAACATTGTTGGTCTCAATTTCATTGACATTGTTGCCGCACTTAAGTGCTGTCACTCGATCCCGCTGAAACAGAAGGGTTTTAACCTTGGCCAGAGGGCTGGGATGCATAGAGAGTGGTGGGAGGGGAAGAGGGGGAGGGATGAGAGGGTGTCGTTACTGCACTTAAAGCATTACAACTCACTACAGAAGAAGAAGGGGCAGGGGCCTTAGGGTAATTTAGAAAGGGTTCCCTTACCCCCAAGGTGTTAAATTCAAAACCACATTTATTATCGCGAAAAATGCGACATCTGCTCACTTAACGTTAATTATAGCTTCTCTTTAGAGGAGGGAGCCATTAAGCCGGTTTTGGGTTCTTAACTCACACTGGTCTCTCTCTCTGTGGTGTAGCTGCTCTGTTTCTCAGCTAAGTGAAGAGTAGGGAGACTATGAGCTGGGGTTTACGGTTTATTATTCTCCATTCTCCATTCTCTAATTACCATCATTATTTCAGTAAATACTACAGAGTTTTCCACATTGAGAAAACAATCCTCCCTAAAGGTTGAGGAAAAGCGTTATACTCTAAACCGATCAATTATATACCAGAGGTAGATAACAGTACAGGGAAGATCATGAGTGATGTTTTGCATTGGACTCGGTTGTTGTGGAGACGAAGGCAGACGATATATATTCTGCATAATTACCGGGGAGAAGTACAGTATTTAGCTACAGTAACTGGAAACATGTTCTAGTTGAGTATTTATTAAAATGCTCACACGTCAGCATGCAGTAATCTCTGATGTCTTTATCATTCTATAATGCACTCCTTGGCCCATTTCCCCTCACTGTACTGTGTGTAGATAGTGAGAACCCCACTGGGGAGATTAACTGTGTTTCCTGTTGGTGAAGCTTTGAAGTTAAGTCCTCAGGGAAACCAACACCATACAGTCCTGTTCCCCTCATCTGTGTCATTCAACTTGTACAGTACATTACAACCACCTCCAATGTCACCCAGCTCTTCAAGTCATTGGTTTTGCCCTCTCACATAGAGATAGCAAGCCTGTAATAACAACAGCATATTTCTTTAAAAGTCACGGCTACAGCTTTGCATCTTGGCTGAGAGAGGAATGCATAGTGAGACTGAGGTAACTGGGAAAGCATCCTTTGAGGTAATGGAGATTGTATCTGAATGTTCAACCAGGTCAGCTGCAGTGAGTTTGTAGTTGGTCTGATCTGTAGTACGAATAAACATCATGAAGAATAAGAAAAGCAGTAGGTTTCCGACACAATTATTGTATAGAATTTAAAAAAGAGGGGATCAGCAGAAACAACCATGTGAGTGTACATAAAGTATACAACAAGTCAACCTTCTGACTTATGTTGTCAGTTAGACTGGACCATATAGCACGTATATAAGAAATCTGAGTGTAGCTTTTTTCTCCCATAGTTGAAGGACATGTGCTTCCATTAGACCAAGAACACAAGCAGTGATTACAACATAGCATTGACCGCAACAGTAGTAGTTAGGAGTAGTGGTAGTTGTAACGTATGTTGTAACATATACAGTTGAAGTCAGAAGTTTACATACATTTAGTTTGGAGTCATTAAAACTCGTTTTTCATCCACTCCAAATTTCTTTTTAAACAAACTATAGTTTTGGCAAGTCGATTAGGACATCTAATTTCTGCATGACACAAGTAATTTTTCGAACAATTGTTTACAGGCAGATTATTTCACTTATAATTCACTGGATCACAATTCCAGTGGGTCAGAAGTTTACATACACTAAGTTGACTGTGCCTTTAAACAGCTTGTAAAATTCCAGAAAATTATGTTATGGCTTTAGAAGCTTCTGATAGGCTAATTGACATAATTTGAGTCAATTGGAGGTGTACCTGTGGATGTATTTGAAGTCTGGTTCATCATTGGGAGCAATTTCCAAACGACTGAAGGTACCACGTTCATCTTTACAAACAATAGTACGCAAGTATAAACACCATGGGACCCCCATGCCGTCATACCGCTCAGGAAGGAGACGCGTTCTGTCTCCTAGAGATGAACGTACCTTGGTGAGAAAAGTGCAAATCAATCCTAGAACAACAGCAAATGACCTTGTGAAGATGCTGGAGGCAACAGGCACAAAAGTATCTATATCCACAGTAAAACGAGTCCTATATCGACATAACCTGAAAGGCCGCTCAGCAAGGAAGAAGCCACTGCTCCAAAACCGCCATAAAAAAGCACAACTACAGTTTGCAACTGCACATGGGGACAAGTATCGTACTTTATGGAGAAATGTCCTCTGGTCTGATGAAACAAAAATAGAACTGTTTGGCCATAATGACCATCGTTATGTTTGGAGGAAAAAGTGGGAGGCTTGCAAGCCAAAGAACACCATCCAAACCGTGAAGCACGGGGGTGGCAACATCATGTTGTGGGGGTGCTTTGTTGCAGGAGGGACTGGTGCACTTCACAAAATAGATGGCATTATGAGGAAAGAAAATGATGTGGATATATTGAAGCAACATCTCAAGACATCAGTCAGGAAGTTAAAGCTTGGTCACAAATGGGTATTTCAAATGGACAATGACCCCAAGCATACTTCCTAAGTTGTAGCAAAATGGCTTAAGGACAACAAAGTCAAGGTATTGGAGTGGCCATCACAAAGCCCTGACCTCAATCCCATAGAAAATTTGTGGGCAGAACTGAAAAAGCATGTGCAAGCAAGGAGGCCTTCAAACCTGACTCAGTTACACCATCTCTGTCAGGAGGAATGGGCCAAAATGCACCCAACTTATTGTGGGAAGCTTGTGGAAGGCTACCCGAAACGTTTGACCCAAGTTAAATCATTTAAAGGCAATGCTAATTGAGTGTATGTGAACTTCTGACCCACTGGGAATGTGATGAAAGAAATAAAAGCTGAAATAAATCATTCTCTCTACTATTATTCTGACATTTCACATTCTTAAAATAAAGTGGTGATCCTAACTGACCTTAGATAGGGAATTTTTACTCTGATTAAATGTTAGGAAGTGTGAAAAACTGAGTTTAAATGTATTTGGCTAAGGTGTATGTAAACTTCCGACTTCAACTGTATTCGGGGTAAAAAAAAAAAAACACTCCTGGCCACTCTTGAACATCTAAAACTAGATAGAAAGTATGTAGAAATTATAATGGACCTATATATTTTCAATTAACTGCCCTTTTTCTGACCCACAAACAGTGGTGGAAAAAGTACCCAATGGTCATACTTGAGTAAAAGTAAAGATACAAGTAAAAGTGAAACTTCCCCTGAAATACTACTTAAATAAAATTCTAAAAGTATTTGGGTTTTAAATATACTTACGTATCAAAGTAAAAGTATAAATAATTTCAGCAAACAAGATTTGCACAATTTCTTGTACTTTTAATTGACGGATAGCCGGGGGCACACTCCAACACCATTTTCCTGTCCTGCTATGCATTCGAAATGTAACGAGTACTCTTGGGTGTCAGTGAAAATGTATGGAGTAAAAATAACATTATTTTCTTCAGGAATGTAGGGGAGTCAAAATTAAAGTTGTCAAAAATATCGATAGTAAAGTAAAGTACAGATACCCAAAAAAAACGACTTTAAAGTATTTTTAATTAAGTACTTTACGCCATTTTCCGCTAATTGCTTTTAAAGAACACTTCGGTCTGAAAAATAATCTGTGCCCTAGAGGTACAGCAGTAGCAGAATTATCACCATACATCTGCCTTTAAGATGTTCTTACCTCTTTAGGATAATAATAGGAGTTATGAGAATGGCAAAGTCCCATCTCATGCTGTTCACTGGTCCTCATGTCTGTGGCATGTCCCATTTGCAGATGGAATGCTGAGATAAACCTGCCAGTGAGAAGAGAACATCACAAGATGAAAAACAACACTGCTTCCCTTTGTGAGTATAAAACAGATAAGGATATTGATAAGGATTATTACAAATGCAACCTTTTCTGGTGTGTTTCTCTCTATCTCTACAGGACAGAGACCGGAGGTTTTTTAATTCAGTTTCTCAGCTGGGAGTGTCCTGAGCCTCTAAGCAGAGGAACCAGAACAGGGAGAGAGAGAGGCAAATCTACAGACGGGCCTTAGTTGAAAGTTTGTTGCATGTTGAGGAAGCATGTGGAGAATATTATCATGTTTACCGTAAGCTCTACCTTCTGTATATTTCATATAGTTTCATGCAGAGACCATCAGAGAGGATTTAGGATGAGTGGGGGGACATCAAAGGAGCCACGAGAGCTGAGGAGACAGTAAACTGAACAGCAGGGGGGGGATAGCTGGGAAGGTTTGGAGCATGTGTGTGTACTAGTACATGTGTGTGTGTTTGTTTGTGTGCCCTTTTTGTGAACATGTTATCTAAACACTCTAAATCTTATTAGAGGTTGTCCTGTATTTGCTAAAATCACATCAGAATATATGGGATGCAGATTGATTAGAAACCAATGTCAGGAAACAAAGTATATTATTCCATTACTCATAGTCTTGTATAGCAGAATTGTTTTGTTTTGTGGGAATTTTCTGTGCTATTCTTTTACAAAATGATTCCTAATTTTCTTCTTTGTAAAATGAATTGTAATTTAAGAAATATGTATGGTTGTACTTCTGCTACATTCAGCTAACCTCACAGCTACAACCTCCCTAGAACAGTCAGCGTGATTGACGATTGAGACAGTGCATGAATTTCAAATCCTGCAGGAACGTAAGGGGCCGAGAGCATTAGCAGGTACACAACTCCCAAGTAACAGCACATTAAGCTACTGGACTAATCCTAATATAGGACTCAAACTCAGGCAATTAGAACTATTGCATGTAAATCAGGCACATGTGCAATAGTCTGGAGTTTTTTTTCCCCCATTACTGGTCAGTGAAGCATGGAACTCTTCTCCCTCACCAGGGATTGGCTGAAAGCTATTCTTCAGGCAGGCCCTTTGCAGCCAATCATTGGCCACATTTAAATCCTCCAACCCCTGAAGAATAGCGTCTAAATGGTGGCTAGGCGATGTAACAGACTCCCTGTTTTCATGTGGGAGCCTATCCGTGTATGTCTTAGAGTCTTGTTTCTTCACAAGTAGGCTAATCCTGTTGCTTCTCATTAAATAATATTGGCTCTGTTTGGAGAGCAATGATTCTCAGATAAGATGTTGTAAAACACTTACCAGATCACCTAAGGGACAGATTATCCTTGAAGATAACCAAGAAAACCTCCAGGATGGATTGACACTATCATGTCCTGTATGAAGGCAGAGAATGAATGATTACAAACATACTGTATGCATACTCTTTCTATGTACTTTTTACAACATGTCAGTGATATGCTACCAGTCAGTGTATGCCCCCTGGATAATGTGGCCAATTGACAGCTTCTCTGAGAGACTCCAGATTGGGCAGTGTTGATGAGAACACAAGACTGTGATTTACCAGATGGCACATTGTGTGTTCTTGTTTCTTGGCAGTGTGACCCTATCGAATATTGGAATGAGAGACCAGCTTGGGTTTTTAGTGTATTTTTTTTATTTTTATGTCTTGCAGGGACTACATTTTCTGTCTTTCTACACTGTACTTTTGTGCATCTTCCTAATATTCAGTTGCACCCCCCCTTTTGCTATCAGAACATTCTCAATTCGTGGGGGCATGGACTCTACAAGGTGTCTAAAGCGTTCCACAGCGATGCTGGCCCATGTTGACTCCAATGCTTCCCACAGTTGTGTCAAGTGGCTGGATGTTCTTTGGGTGGTGTACCGTTCTTGATACGGGTAACCCGAGCGTGGAAAACTCAGCAGCGTTGCAGTTCTTTACACAAACCATTGCGCCTGGCACGTACTACCATACCCCATTCAAAGGTACTTACATTTTTGGTCTTGCCCAATTACCCTCTGAATGGCACAAATACACAATCCGTGTCTCAGTTGTCTCAAGGCTTAAACATCTTTCTGTCTCCTCCCCTTCATCTGCACTGATTGAAGTGGATTTAACAAGTGACATCAATAAGGGATCATTGCTTTCACCTGGTCAGTGTATGTCATGGAAAGAGCAGGTGTTCTTAATGTTTTGTAAACTCAGTGATATTGCATTACACATGTATTAATGACAGAATGCATTTTAAACACTTTTGTATGATGTAATACAATTATTTTATCAATAGGAGTGGGGAAAAAAGGTGCTTGTGCATTGATAAGCACACCAAAGTCGGCATTAACAATAAGTTAGAAAATAAAGACTGCACTTCTAAAAGCTTATTTCACACCATAGCCTGCTGAATTTGCAAGATAACTTTTCTTTCATTTTGATTTCGGAAACAAATTAAAATGTGACACTGACTCGCCTTTGATGTTTCACCATTGTCTCAATGAAGAGTTCGGTGTTCGACAAGCCGTGTGCAACATGCACCCACAGTTACAGGCATATATCCACCATCGTAGTACGGTTGAAGCCTGAGCTGGAATATGAAACCCTGAGTAAGGGCCTCCCGGCTGTACTGCAGCGCCGGCTGTGCCACCAGAGACTCTGGGTTCGCGCCCAGGCTCTGTCGTAACCAGCCGCGACCGGGAGGTCCGTGGGGCGACACACGATTGGCCTAGCGTCGTCCGGGTTAGGGAGGGTTTGGCCGGTAGGGAAATCCTTGTCTCATCATGCACCAGCGACTCCTGTGGCAGGCCGGGCGCAGTGCGCGCTAACCAAGGTTGCCAGGTGCATGGTGTTTCCTCCGACACATTTGTGCGGCTTGCTTCCGGGTTGGATGCACGCTGTGTTAAGAAGCAGTGTGGCTTGGTTGGGTTGTGTATCGGAGGACGCATGACTTTCAACCTTCGTCTCTCCCGAGCCCGTACGGGAGTTGTAGCGATGAGACAAGATAGTAGCTACTAAAAACAATTGGATACTACGAAATTGGGGAGAAAAAGGGGTAAAATTCAACAACAAAAAAGAAAACCCTGAGTAGATATAGCTTCCTTTGTAGTGTATTGGAGGACGCATGACTTGTTGTATGTCAATCATGGCATGTTCCACATCCCTGAGAGGTTCAAGTCTATCTAGATATGGGCAAGGCCAAGTGTTGCAGGGCATACACAACCAGCTTCAAACATGCATTTCAAATTATTATCATAAGATCATACATTTGGTGCTCCCTTTTTAAGCGTATGGACCATCTCAACTGTTTTTACTGTAACTCTGCTGGTGCAACACAGTACAGATGTGTCACCAGGACGTTTCCCCATTACACAGCAGGCCTTTCCGGCCCAGCGGCCTGCTTTAGATTTGAACCTAACCTTAACACAAGCACTATCTTTTCATCATGGGCCCTGGACCCTTTCATTAACCTCTTTCAGCAGGATGGGGGGGCAACGGGCAGCTGGGCTGGATTTGGGCAGAAATAGGAAACAGCTGTGGGTGGTTGGTAAAGAGAGGGAGGGAGTGGGGTGGGCAGACCCTGAAATAAACAAGGGGACCCTTTCAACCTGAGCACTTTCAACCTTGTGTTGGACACATTAGACTTAGCAGAGGTTTATGAGGCTTACCTAGTACTGTGGTTCTCAACCAGGGGTACTAGGACCCCCTGGGGGTACTTGGCCATCCACAAGACATACTTGAGAAGACTCATGAGGCCATAAGATTACTGGTAAAATGCACATGAGGGGGTACTTCACGGGTACTCCAGGCAAAGCAAAATGTACTTTGTGGTATTTATTCATGTTTATCTTAGTGAGCGTCATATCATGCCAACACACATCAGATAAAACACGTGTAATACTTACCTGCTGTCTACTATGAGCTTAAGTTACATATCTTATAATTGTACATGTTTTTTTTACTCCTGGACTTTATTTTGAATAGAAAGTGTCGCAGAGATATGCATGGTTTATAGGTCGATTTATATCATCTGAATTTGGTTAGGTGGACAAAATGTCATTTGGGCTCATCCCCATAGAACCGCCACGTTTGTACAGCATTGTTTAGATGGTAACGACCTATTGGCACATTGATTTTGCCAGCACGTACTCAGAAAGGTTTTTAGATTTGCAAATTATGTAATATTTATTGTAAAACATTGAAAAGTGCCTCCCAAGTGGTGCAGTGGTCTAAGACATTGCCTCGCAGTGCTAGCTGTGCCACTAGAGATTCTGGGTTCGCGTCCAGATTTTGTCGCAGCCGGGAGACACATGGGTTCGGCGCACAATTGGCCCAGCGTCGTCCGGGTTAGGGGAGTGTTTGGCCGGCAGGGATGTCCTTGTCCCGTCGCGCACTAGCGACTCCTGTGGCAGGCCGGGCGCAGTGCACGCTGACATGGTCGCCAGGTGTACGGTGTTTCCTCCGACACATTGGTGCGGCTGTTGTCTGTGTTAGGTGGGCATTGTGTCAAGAAGCAGTGCGGCTTGGTGTTACAATAATGCTTGTACGAACTCGAACCCAGTCGCAGACAAACACAGCTAGCGTAAATCCAGATCCAAATCCAGAAATCAGCCGGTAGCCCCAGAGTCTATGAAGGCAGGAATGTCCAACTGCCCATTGTCCTACCGCAGGTTGGCCGGAAGCATGGTGCATACCGGGTCGGCAGCTGGAGACTGTATCTGACTCGCCAGTATTCTCCCGTTTACTGCGAGTCATCCCGTTTCCCGTCAGCTAAGGACAGGAGTCATGGAAGTGTCCAGACTGTCCACAGTAAAGACAATGTTGCTCATTAATACTGCGCCTTCTCTCCAGAGCGGAAAGTTTTGTGCGTCCCAATTTCATCGGCTCCTTTGAAGTATATGAAGGGGAACCAGAACCGACTTGAGAACTCTGGCGGGGTACAGAACAAGCAGGCGCAGCATAAGGCAGTGGGACACCCGAAAAAATCAAATCCCTCAGTGAGACCCGAAACTCTGAACCCCTCCATCCTATCACAACAACGTTCCTGGAGCCGGTTGTCAATCCGGATGGCCAGAACAATGAGCTCCTCCAGAGTGTCAGGGTTGTCCTGGGAAGCCAGTTCATCTTTGAGGACCCTGCTGAGTCCGTTCAGAAAGGCTGAGTGAAGTGCCTCTGTATTCCAACCACTCTCAGTGGCGAGAGTCCGAAAGTCAATGGCGTAATCCGAGTCTTTGAGCAGTGTTCCTGCCACTGATGGAGTGATCAAAAACCCTCCTCATCTCCTGGGTGAAGCTTTGCCAATTAAAACAAATGTCTGATTGCTACTCCCATATGGCCGTTGCCCAGGCCAGAGCCCGTCCCGAGAGGAGATGACGTAGGAGATGACGTTTGCCACTCTGGAATGCTCGGTGGGAAACGTTGATGCCTGCAGCTCGAAGAGGAATCCACGACACCTCCCAGGATGCCCCTCATAGCGCTCCGGCGCTGGTAGATGAGGCTCCCGGAGGGAGGAAGACACTGAGCTGGTAGGGAGTGGAGGATTAGGAACAGCCACAGGTGCAGCAGCCGTTGGTCCCATCTGTCCTGTCCACAGAGTGGACATGAGTTCTTAAATCACCCGACAATGCCTGCAGGCACGCCTCATGGTGGCCAGTCACAGTTCCATGGTGGGTGAGAGCTGACCGTAAATGGTGGAGTTTGACATGTTCCTCGGACGAGTGAGAAATCTCTTCTGGGTCCATTATTGGCTTAGGTATACTTTTACAATGATGTTTGTACAAACTCGAACCCAGTCGCAGAGAAACACAGCAAGCAGAGGTAAGGGTAAATCCAGATCTTTACTTAAAGTCTTGACAGAAACAAGGCAACAGCACAAGAGTGCACTAAACAAAACACAAGACCTAAGCACAGATACAGGCCAACAGAGGAACCTAAATAGCCAGGCAACCAGGTGAACAGAGAGGGCAATCAAACACAGGTGAAACCAATAAAAACAATCAGGGTAACCTGGGAACTAGAGGTAAGGGTGCCCTCCAGCGGTAACCTAAGGAAACACTCAAAATTAAACAGAAACTGTGACACTTGGTTGGGTTGTGTTTCTGAGGACACACGGCTCTCGACCTTCGCTTCTCCAGAGTCCGTACGGGAGTTGTAGTGATGAGACAAGACTGTGTACCAATTGGATACCATGAAAAAGGGCAACAAAAAACATTACATTTAAATCAATATTGTTTGTTGTCTCCATCCGTCTGTCCAAACAGGAAAGGGTAAACCTAAATTAGGAAATTCCAAGGACACTAGAGGGGTGCCCAGGGTTCAGAACAAGTATGATGGGCCTTAGTATATTCATGAACAATTTGTAATTTATCCTATTTGACAATTTAAGTATCATTTTCATTATAATTTACTTTGGTTCCATTATGACACCATATTAGCTAAGTTATGGGGAATTTTATTTGTAATTTGAATCGTTTGCTGTTTGGTTTGTCTCGGTAGGAGGAGCTACTCCTACAAAAAGGACTGGTGTCTCCTCATGGCAGGACACTGACACATGTAGTAGCATATGTCACTTTTTAGGGCCCAAGCCAAATGGGAATAGCCTACAATCAAGTTTAAAGCTGAGATCTGCGAAAGGTGAAACAGCGTCACTGGTTGACTAAACGAAGGTAAGAAGCGTCCAAACAGAGGTGAGCAGTACATATTCTGCTGTTGTATCAAGCGTGCAATGATGTCTGAGGGAGAACTTTTATTTTTTCTTGTTTCGTCAGTAACTTCTTTGTTGATGTGATATTGCAAACAGACGTGGCAGTTTCACCACTAATGGTTCCATTTTTAAGTTTAGCCTTTTTTCAAGTTTGTCATATTTTTGTTTTGTTTTGTCCTGTAGTGTCCCAATGGGATCTGGAACTCCACATTTTGTAAAATAAGCCAATGGTGACTGTACTGCTGCCACTGTTCCAATGCTTTCAAGCCTCTTAGTACTGTTCCAATACTTTCAACCTTATAATCCTAAACTGAGATTATGTATGAGAACTAATGTACAATGTTGTGAAGCACATTTAACAAGATGTATGGAAGTCGCTGGGCTGCCATCTTGAGGTATGGATATGTACTTTTACAATGTCATGCCTTTCAAACTCTCCTGTCCAATAAAATATGATGACCGATGGCCTAAACACAACACTGCACATTGCACATTCTCCAGATAACTGAAACGTATATCAAAATTTGCCTTGATGGGAGACTGCAAATACAACCAGACAAAGAGACGAGTGTTTAAAACTTGCAAAGAGAAGAAATACATATTTGTGAAGCTACAGTACCAGTCAAAAGTTTGGAAACACCTACTCATTCAGGGGTTTTTCCTTATTTTTACTATTTTCTACATTGAAAATAGTGAAGACATCAAAACTATGAAATAACACTTATGGAATCATGTAGTATCCAAAAAAGTGTTAAATAAAAATATATTTGACATTTGAGATTCTTCAAAGTAGCCACCCTTTGCCTTTGCACACTCTTGGCAAAATTAAGAAAAACCCTTGAAACAGTAGGTTTTTTGACTGGTACCGTATGTCTCAACAGTTGTCTAATAAGAATGCGCTTCAAGTAATATATTTGATCCTATCCCTGACCTCAGGTGTCAAGTAAGTTGTTATGGTCTGTTGATACATGCAACATATATCCCTTTCATATACAGACATTTTGTATACCTGAAATGGGTAGGAGGTAAACAACATGGTAAATTAAATCCTACCTAAAGACCTAGTCATGATTCCTGCATTTTCACAGACCCTGTAATCAAAATATTTTCACAGACCCTGTAAATTCATGAACACTTTGATTGTTTAACACCTCCCTAACTTGAACTGCAAACACCCTCCTTGGTTAACAACACCCACCAACCCCCACCCCTCCCAGTTTGCTAGTTACCCACTGATATGTATAAAAGGGGTATACCTGCAAATAAGTGGTAAATTAGGGGCTGTTTGAAAGGGGTCATGTAAACCTTGTCTTGTCTTTTTTACAGGTAAAATACCACATCTGTCTGAAATGGATAATTGTTTGGTTGGAATTAAACGTGGATCAAAGGAAAAGAAGAAGTACCAAACTGGGATAACTGTCTTCAACAGTCAGACCTAACATCCCATCCTACATTCATTCATCATTTACCATCTAATTATGGTGAGAGGAAAAAGCCTACAGGGGAGGGCGTGCCTTACATTCCCGACACGGCTGCAGATCCCTATGACACCAGCTGATACAGCACACAAGCTACAGTATTATGCAGTAGATATGTGGCATGAAGATGTGGGAGGATGGTCTGTTGGGTGGCTCAGTAAAAAACATTTGCTCCCTCGTCTATATCAGAAGGCGTCGATGTGTGCGGGATGACTTGAGAGTGCTGGTTGTATGTCACAAGCTGTGGCTTAGGACAGGAGAAGTGCATCTCGGGTTTAGGCTCAGACTGTAAAGGACACATGCTGGTGAATTTATAGTGGTATTAAACATTAAATGCTATAATGCAATAGAAATTTAATGACAGGGAAATGGGATAGTTAATAACGCTCTCAGTAAGCTGCTTCCTTGAGCTTCGACGGGGGCCACAATTGGGTCAAGTAGACTGGAGCATTAGCGGAAGGGCAACAGGTTTTTTTTAGGACTTTTCTACTTTGAAGTGTGTGTGTGTGATAGGGGGCATTAATCACAGTAATGTTGCTGCATTTCTACCACAGACAGTCAATGATGCCTTCAAATTCTAAAGGGAATATTGCATCCTTTTTTTCAGCTAATTGATGTACTGCTGCTACTGGGCCTCTGCAGTTAAGCTTTCTGTGGATGTTTATTGCATCGTATCTCATAGAATGGCTAAGAGAATGCATTGGCCTCACTTATTAGGTACATTCGGTCTTCTTTTACATAGTAACAAGCAAGTGATAATGAGTATCAAGCAAGTGACACTAGTATGTGATACTGGGGAGGCAGGTTTGGGGAGAAACGGATTACATGTCACATGCTGTGGCTCATGAAATCCGTTACATGTAAGGGATTACAAAAAACGGTTACTGTAATCGGTTAAATTACCAGTTAAAACATTGTAATCAGATTACAGATACTTTTAAAAAACTAGATGATTACTTTGAGGATTACTTTTAAATCAAGGAAAGGATGTTTCACACTTCTCTGTCTTCTCAATGACATTCAAATCAGCATTGAAAAAAGGCGTAGGTTTAAATTTGTTCCATGTGAGGAAGTCCACTATGATGACACACCAAATGTGTTTGATGGATAGCAGGAAAATAGCAGGAAAGGCTTTTGTAGGCTACAGTCCAAGCTGTCTTCCAATGGTGCGACTGCTGTCGGCATCCAAAGATTATCCAACTTGAATAAACACTTGGAGGTAAGGATGACAGCAGTGGTTTATTCTAAGGCGATACGGATATAACTTATTATTAATATCTATGCAGCGCATTGATGTGAATCACATTGCTGTTCTCTCATTTAGCTATTCGCACCTTATGGATTGTGGATGATGCGGATGGCTGTTCATAAACGCAAATGTGTATTTGAACCCAATACTGATTGAATTCAAGAAGTTTAAGTTGCCTATCAATCATCGTTTCTGAAACCAGTGGACAGCCAGTGAAAATGCACTCTTGCAAAAGCTGCATAGTGCAGATCCCAGCCTATGGAATAAAAGTGGGGCTTTTATTGCTCAATCTAATTCATGATGATAAAAAAAATACATCCATAGGCCTAATGGACACATGCTCAAACTCGTACACTTTTGATAGACTTAAAGAGGCAATCTGTAGTTACTACATCTATTTTTGGACTTATAAATGATATATATACAGTACCAGTCAAAAGTTTGAACACACCTACTCATTCAAGGGTTTTTCTTTATTTTTACTATTTTCTACATTGTAGAATAATTGGAAAGACATCAAAACTATGAAATAACACATATGGAATCATGTAGTGACCAAAAAAGTGTTAAAACAAATAATTAATATGTTTTATATATGAGATTCTTCAAAGCAGCCACCCTTTGCCAGCTTTGCACACTCTTGACATTCTCTCAACCAGCTTCATGAGGTAGTCACCTGGAATGCATTTCTGCTGTTCTGTTTAGCCGGTGCAGCATATATCCCACTAGCTGAATGTTTTCTATGTCGTCATTCAGCCATGATTCGGTGAAACATAAGATGTTACAGTTTTTGATGTCCAATTGGTAGGATATTCGTGATCATACCTCTCTAATTTATTGTCCAGTGATTGTACTTTGGCAAATAATATTGATGGTAAGGGCAGACTTGTTGTTGGGGTGGGATTGGCGTGGGGTGTTGGGGGTCCCTGGGTGGCTTTCCACCATGTCTTTGGTCAAAAGCCACCAACGGAAAAATTATTTTTGGTCCAAATAGAAAAGAGTTTGGTCCAAATAAGATGTAATGTACTCTATTTATTTAATATTATGTGAATCCGACATTTAAATGTCCAATTTGGGTGCAATCAATGAGCTTAATATTTCAACAAAATAGTGTTGCAGGAATGCTAGTCTTATCTCTTTCTAACTACAGAAATGATTTCAGAACGATCTGAGATGATGTGTGTCATGGTTTGGTGAAATGACATGGAACGACCCAGTGGGGTACCTCACTACAACATGCGGCTAGTGGCACCTTAATTGGGAAGGACGCAGGGCTGGCTCCAGGGATAAGCAAAGTCATTTTCTCTCCGCCCCATAGCAAAATGTGTAGAATTACAGGACATTAACTTTTAAACTCTGCAGGAGGGGGGCCACTAAACAAATTGGCCCGCTTTTCAAATCTTGTCTTGGGCCCCAAAAAGGCCCTGGGCCGACGGGCTCATTGTATTGGCTGGAAAGGAATTAATGGAATGGTGTCAAACACATTAAACACATGGTTTCCATGGGTTTGATACCATTCCAGTCACCCCATTCCAGCAATTATTATGAGCTGTCCTCCCCTCACCAGCCTCCTGATGCTCACTACCCAATCCTTACTAGAGAGACAGTGGGGTACCTCAATACCTTCCCAGCCCCCTACTCATTAATCATAGTACAATCTTATCTTATCTTACTTATTCTAACTTATTTCTTCAGTTTAGTTACATTTAACAAGCAACATTAGCTAATGGAGTGCAGCACAGTTTGAGGGGAAAGTTGGACCTTTTCCAAACAATTCAGTCTTTACTGGGCTCAACTGCATGTAATTCAGATTTAACAGAAATCAACCGTTTCTATGGAGAGGAAACATAGTATGCTGTTGGATATGTTAGACTTGATTGTTTTTAGTTGGTTAAATGCACTACTGTATTTCATAGTCTTTAACATGCTTTAATCAATCTAATAGGATTAGAGAAAAAAATGTGCTAGATCCTAAATACATGCTAGCCATGCCAGAATATGATGAACAATTTTGTTTGGCTTATGCAACGGTTCACTTGTTAAGTCCAATACCTTACTGAGAAATATGCAGATGAGAGCATGGTGTAAATGCTTCTACTGTACAGTATGCACTGTACTGTATCAATTAATATTGAGGGGGAAAAGGTCATTACTTCATGAGATTGTACAGAGCATACTCATTTATTTAAATGTACAGTACAGTATTAACATGCAATGGGATTTATTGTATTTAAGATACTCTTTAAAAAGTTATACATGCATACCCTTTGTCTTCATGCAGGTCAAGGTGGTGCAGGAGTGCAGTAGGCAACCTCTTTGGATGGATGCCAGTCAGATTCAGCCTGATAACAAAAAATCAGCAAAAAGGACAACATGGGCTGGAAGTGTAGTGTGCCTAAATGAGGAGCAGAGGGCAGGATAATGAACAGCTACAGAAGGAATGGGAATCTGAAGGGAAAGGATGCTACAGGAGCAGGCAGAGGTATGGAGAGCAAAGACACAATTGTAAGAATGGTCCTTTCATATACAGATGTAGGATCTTAATTTGATCACTCTTTTGTTGCTGAGATTGACATTTTTATGGGCTCAACTGCATGTAATTCAACTGATCAAGCAACGTTCTGGAATAAACATTCAAATCTTAGTGCTGCAGATAAATTTGCTGTGACAATACGGTCCAAATTAAGATCCTACATCTGTACATACACAACAAATCTCCCACACATACTGTGTACGCCAACTCACACAAATAGAAATACATGTATTGCATGCCAGTACACACACATGCATACAAAGATACGGTTTGGTACTCGTATGCAAAAGATATGCAACAGTAGATTTTCAATTTAATTATTTAGGAGCTTAATTTACTTAGCATAATAGTGCTAATTTGCCATTTTCCTATTAAACCATTATGAGAATGAGATTACACAGCATGCCTACACCATTAGGATAAACCAGAGTCGAACAGCACTTCTTCTAGTATTGGCATGTCAAAATAAATATACTGTACATTTGAAGGAATATTCCAAAATAACTCCTGTCTCCTGGAAATACATATTTCACTATTCATTTATCACAATTGCATTAAAATGATACTATATGTTGATGAACAACATGGCTGTTGCATGGCTCAAGTCAATGTACTGCTGTAGGTGCTCACTGCTTGGGGTTCTGAAATTGGTAACGTTTCCACCTATCATGATTATTAGAGCTTGAACCCCCCCCCCCCCGCCTTTAACCCAATGTCTTTAAACTGACAAGCACAAAATTAAGGTTCTGGTTCGAATTGTGTATAGATTTTTGAGAGAGAATGGTGCAACATTTAGAAATGGATTTTGTGAGGTTTTCGGCCCAAATAAAAAAGATGAACATTCATGTCTTATCCTACACAGACCATTAAACAAATAATCTGTGTTCTTTGCAACACACACACACACACACACACACACACACACACACACACACACACACACACACACGATGTGTTACTGGAGAATTCATATATCCATCCCCACATTCTTCCCCGGGGATGTGTGGCTAGAGATTTCACATAGCCACTCTGACCCTGTGGCCCTAAACATGATGGGGATGGCTGTGTACGTAGACACACATTGTGGGTTACATATAACAAGATGGAGTAAATGGCATAAAAGCGATGTATAATGGCATACTTGGACCTTATGATCATAATCCATAGGAATAATCGGGAGTATTACGTTAGATGTTGTTACAGGCCTGCTTCTACAAGAGTAAAAGGAATGAATCGTTTTCATGGCAAACTAATTAGCTGTAGCTCTAGGCAGCATCCATCTCTGTATGACAGTGCGATTCTTAACTTTTCCAAAATGAGTAGTATGGTTGAGGATTTCCAATCTATTCTGGAAAAGATCCCTGCGATCCCCCTAGCTCCTGGAGTGGGAGAAAGAACATGATTTATGACGCGCTGCTGATACAATAGTGCAAAGCCACGGAGGAAAGTTTTAACTGATGCTTTCAAGATCGGCTAATGAACTGCTTGTTGGCAGAGGAAGTTTTTGGGGAAGTGTGTTGTGTGGGGTCGGTGGTGGTGGGCAGGATCCATGGAGCTCGTACAGTACAGCAGATGGGGGTGTTTGTTAGGGCTGCGCTCTCCAACACTGTAGCCTTGGTAACAGCATAGGAAAATGGCAGATGCTTACATGGTGGGGTGATGAACAATGCAGAAAATATATGTCCCAGTTTTTAAATTAATACCAGTTTCGATCAACATAGTGAGAAGCGCAATGGACCACCAACATACAAAGGAATCCACTTGATATGCCCAGCTATAGCTGCTGTCATAGTACTGTTATACATTTAAAAAACTAAATTACACAGAAAACACATTGGACACATTGACACTGTGTTTATTTACTAAACATGACATTTATGTGTAGGCCTATCATCGCTCTCGGCTCTCTTTAAGAACATGGATAGGAGGGGTTGTAATTTGCAAATGAACCTGAGGAACATTATGTCAAAGATGAATGTCACCACAACACCTTAGGGAGGAAGGGACCACTATTCGTTTTACATTTCTATGTAGATGAGCTTTCATAGCCGTGTGAATAGCTAATGTGTTTATTATGCTTATCAATTAAGGCCCTTCTCTGGGGTGAGAGCAGGCAGATGGGAATACAGCTGTGTGGAGTCAGAAAATTATCTCTGCCATTATCACTGGTTGACATTTATTGGGATGTCTCATGTACTGGAGGCAGCTCTGCAGGGTCGTCACTATCTGGCAGAGCCACAAAGTCATCAAATCTGATTTAAACCTAACCCTAACTTTAACCCTAACCTTAACCACACTGTTAACCTTACTCCTAACCATAACCTTAAATTAAGACCAAAAAGCAACAACAGCAATAATTCATTTTTACAATATATAGTCAAAATGTTTACTTTGCAGCTGGCCCATCTAGTGGAAATCGCTCATATCCACCTCCAGGACAAGAGTCATCCCAATAAACGTCTGCACCATGTGCCATTATCAGGGCTAATCTCCCAGGCAGACATGCACAGCACAGACCTGACAATGCACAGAACCCACACAGCCATAAGAAACTATGCTAAGACAGTCTGTGCTGTGTTAATATTGTAGATTGCATGTAAATCAATACCATTCATACTGTATGTCAATTCAACTTTGCTGAAAGAATATGACTAGGAAAGTAAAATTGGTTCTATCCATTTCTGTTCCTGTGGTTTCAGCACAGCTCTTATACAGGGCCCCAATTTCCTTTTCCCAGCATGCATCTGTGGTCCGCCCAGCACCCTGACGTGGCTGTTGTGTCTGGGCTGTTATTCTCTGAGTCACACTGTGATAAACCCATTCCATTACAGAGACATGTCTCATGTACCATGCAGTCTGGTAGTTTTTGTGATCATCACAAGACAGATATGCCAGTTGTTCAATTACATTTTCCAAACAGAGGACAGAGCTTATGTAAGGGTAGATAAGGGTAGATAAGCTTGAAGAAATAGCCAACCATTTGATAATGAAAGCGTAATGAAATGGTCGAACAAATGTTGCATACAAACTAATCAAAAACTGTACATGATTCAAAACCTTACTTACAGAATATCCTTACATATAAGTCTTGAGGTTTTGCTTGCCTGAGGTAGATCTCATGATAAGCTGTAGACCACATGATTTACCAAGAGAGTTTTCATCTATAATTTTTGTAGCTTTCTATTTACCACCAGAAACCGATGCTGGCACTAAGACCACACTCAATGAGCTGTATAAAGCCATAAGCAAACAAGAAAATGCTCATCCAGAGGCGGTGCTCCTAGACTTGAATGCAGGAAACCTTAAATCCGTTTTACTTCACTTCTACCAAAATGTTTACTCCACACACAGAGAAGCTCTCCCTCGCCCTCACCCTATATTTGGCATATCTGACCATAATTAAATCCTCCTGATTCCGGCTTCTAGTAAAAACTAAAGCAGGATGTACCAGTAACTTGCTCAATACGGAAGTGGTCAGATGGCGCAGATACTAAGCTACAGGACTACTTTGCTAGCACAGACTGGAATATGTTCTGGGACTCATCCGATGGCATTGAGGAGTATATCACATCAGTCACTGGCTTCATAAATAAGTGCATCGATGATGTTGTCCCCACAGGGATCATACGTACATACCCCAACCAGAAGCCATGGTTTACAGGCAAAATCAGCATTGAGCTAAAGGGTAGAGCTGCCACTTTCAAGGAGTGGGACTCTAATTTGGACACTTATAAGAAATACTGATATGCCCTCAGACAAACCATCAAACAGGCAAAGTGTAAATACAGGACTAAGATTGAATTCTACTACACCAGCTCTGATGCTCGTCAGATGTGGCAGGGCTTGAAAACTATTACAGACTACAAAGGGAAGCCCAGCTGCGAGCTGTCCAGTAACACAAGCTGACCAGACAAGAATGACTTCTGTCCGCGCCTCGAGGCAAGCAACTGTCGTGTCTTTGGCTATGCCGGATTAAGTGATATGAAATGCTATTCTATAAAATAATTTCTCCGTAATTAATATCACCTGATTGAGCTAATCATGTAAATGTAATTAACTAGAGAGTCTGGCACGACAAAATAATATTTATAGAGCTGTTATCTTCCGAATAAACTCTTAAAGACCTAGTAATATTTTACATCAATAGCAGTCAACATTAATCTTAATTTTACTTCAGTCTCATAATCTGACAGTTGTAAATTCTTGGTTATCTGCAAGAACCCTGGCTAACAAGTTGAATCAGCAATACAAAATTGGGTTTAATAATTTATTTACTAAATACCTAAATACCTAATCACACAAATAACTAATCACACATAATTCACATACACGTAATTAAATCATAACTTGATTACAAATGACGTCATAAATGAAAACGTCCCTAGCAGGCGGAACAGATATGACAGGAAAAGGGGCTGGGTTGAGTGAAAGAGCGGGAAGACAGGAACAAAGGCGAAGCTGTGCTATCGTAAATACAGTATCTTATGCATTCTAAATTACCGCCCATTTGGAAACGGAAAATGCAATAAATATTTACTCTGTGCTGCGCTTCAGTAGGTTGGTGGTAGATGGAAGGCCGTGTTGCCAAACCGAGTCCTCTGTCCTTTGAAGAATGCCTCTGGTTGTCAATTGGATACATTGTAGTAACTTCGTTGTGTGATAGAGGGGATACTCTGTCTGTTCCTTCCCAGCCTGCGTTTGCAGCTGCGGTCGCTAACTCAACAGCTAGGAGGTATCACTTCTGTAGTGAATAAGAGTTCAAAGTTCATACCATTCACAATCAAAGCTCCTGCTGATGTTGGCTTCGTCCTGTAGTTATTTTCTGAACCATTCTGACATAGGATCGTCATCCTAGCTCATCGGAACAGGAAGTTCTATTGTCGTCAAGGGCTTATATAGGAAGGGAGAAAAGGGGTGTGTGTCATAGTTTACAACCTCTGTCTCTTCATGTGGGCGGGCCACTGAGTGAGCAGCAATATCTTATGAAAACCCACATCTCACATTTTAGAAGGTAAAATAAACTTTCATCCCATCATAAATCATTTCACATTCAAACATTTAAATTTAACAACAATTCCATGTGAATCCGATAACTCTGATGTGTAGACTTTCCACTGTAGAGTTTATGTAATCTTATCATTGATGAGAATGTCTCAGATGACAACCGAACTGACATCATATTCATTAAGTACCACCGCATATGTTCAATTGTTCGGATTACCAGAATATAGTTCATTTCCTCCCACCTCCTGAAGTTCTCCGAATCTCTATGTTAACCAAGGGTTTTTTAAATGTAACCTCAGTAGGTTAGAGAGAGGAAAAAAGGGGGGAAGAGGTATTTATGACTGTCATAAACCTACCCCCCTGGCCAACGTCATGACACAACACTGAAGCATGCATGAGAGCACCAGCTGTACCCGATGACTGTGTGATCACACTCGCCATAGCCGATATGAGTAAGACTTTTAAACAGATCAACATTCACAAGGCCGCAGGGCCAGATGGATTAGCAGGACGTGTACTCCGAGCATGCGCGGACATACTGGCAAGTGTCCTCACTGACGTTTTCAACCTGTCCCTGGTCGGGTATGTAATACCTACATGTTTCAAGAAGACCACCATAGTCCATGTGCCCAAGAACACCAAGGCAACCTGCCTAAATGACTACAGACCAGTAGCACTCACCTCTGTAGCCATGAAGTGCCTCGAATGCTGGTCATGGCTTACATCAACACCATTATCTCAGAAACCCTAGACCCACTCCAATTTGCATGCCGCCCCAACAGATCCACAGATGATGCAATCCCTATTGCACTCAACACTGCCCTTTCACACCTGGACAAAAGGAACACCTATGTGAAAATGCTATTAATTGACTACACCATAGTGCCCTCAAAGCTCATCACTAAGCTAAGGACCCTGGGACTTTTATATAAAAACAATATTTAACCTTTATTTAACCAGGTAGGCCAGTTGAGAACAATTTCTCATTTTCAACTGCGACCTGGCCAAGATAAAGCAAAACAGTGCGACAAAAACAACAACACAGAGTTACACATGGGATAAAGTACAGTCAATAACACAATATAAAAATCTATGTACAGTGTCTGCAAATGTAGTAAGATTGGGGAAGTAAGGCAATAAATAGGCCATAGAGGCAAAATAATTACAATTTAGCATTAACACTGGAGTGATAGATGTGCAGATTATGATGTGCAAGTAGAGATACTGGGGTGCAAAAGAGCAAGAAGATAAATAACAATATGGGGATGAGGTAGTTGGGTCTGCTATTTACAGATGGGCTGTGTACAGGTACAGTGATTTTTGCAGTTGATTCAAGTCATATGCAGCAGACAACTCAAAGGAAAGGCGGCCAAAGGAGGTGTTGGCTTTGGGGATGACCACTGAAATATACCTGCTGGAGCGAGTGCTACTGGTGGGTGTTGCTATGGTGATCAGTGAGCTGAGATAAGGTGGGGCTTTACCTAGCAAAGACTTATACAGTGGGGCAAAAAAAGTATTTAGTCAGCCACCAATTGTGCAAGTTCTCCCACTTAAAAAGATGAGAAAGGCCTGTAATTTCCATCATAGGTACACTTCAACTGTGACAGACAAAATGAGAAAAAAAAATCCAGAAAATCCCATTGTAGGATTTTAAATTAATTTATTTGCAAACTATGGTGGAAAGTAAGTATTTGGTCACCTACAAACAAGCAAGATTTCTGGCTCTCACAGACCTGTAACTTCTTCTTTAAGAGGCTCCTCTGTCCTCCACTCGTTACCTGTATTAATGGCACCTGTTTGAACTTGTTATCAGTATAAAAGACACCTGTCCACAACCTCAAACAGTCAAACTCCAAACTCCACTATGGCCAAGACCAAAGAGCTGTCAAAGGACACCAGAAACAAAATTGTAGACCTGCACCAGGCTGGGAAGACTGAATCTGCAATAGGTAAGCAGCTTGGTTTGAAGAAATCAACTGTGGGAGCAATTATTAGGAAATGGAAGACATACAAGACCACTGATAATCTCCCTCGATCTGGGGCTCCACGCAAGATCTCACCCCGTGGGGTCAAAATTACCACAAGAACGGTGAGCAAAAATCCCAGAACCACACGGGGGGACCTAGTGAATGACCTGCAGAGAGCTGGGACCAAAGTAACAAAGCCTACCATCAGTAACACACTACGCCGCCAGGGACTTAAATCCTGCAGTGCCAGACGTGTCCCCCTGCTTAAGCCAGTACATGTCCAGGCCCGTCTGAAGTTTGCTAGAGAGCATTTGGATGATCCAGAAGAAGATTGGGAGAATGTCATATGGTCAGATGAAACCAAAATATAACTTTTTGGTAAAAACTCAACTCGTCGTGTTTGGAGGACAAAGAATGCTGAGTTGCATCCAAAGAACACCATACCTACTGTGAAGCATGTTGGTGGAAACATCATGCTTTGGGGCTGTTTTTCTGCAAAGGGACCAGGATGACTGATCCGTGTAAAGGAAAGAATGAATGGGGCCATATATCGTGAGATTTTGAGTGAAAACATCCTTCCATCAGCAAGGGCATTGAAGATGAAACGTGGCTGGGTCTTTCTGCATGACAATGATCCCAAACACACCGCCCGGTCAACAAAGGAGTGGCTTCGTAAGAAGAAGCATTTCAAGGTCCTGGAGTGGCCTAGCCAGTCTCCTGATCTAAACCACATAGAACATCTTTGGAGGGAGTTGAAAGTCAGTGTTGCCCAGCAACAGCCCCAAAACATCACTGCTCTAGAGGAGATCTACATGGAGGAATGGGCCAAAATACCAGCAACAGTGTGTGAAAACCTTGTGAAGACTTACAGAAAACGTTTGACCTCTGTCATTGCCAACAAAGGGTATATAACAAAGTATTGAGATAAACTTTTGTTATTGACCAAATACTTATTTTCCACCATAATTTGCAAATAAATTCATTAAAAAATCTACAATGTGATTTTCTGGATTTTTTTTTCTCATTTTGTCTGTCATAGTTGAAGTGGACCTATGATGAAAATGACAGGCCTCTCTCATCTTTTTAAGTGGGAGAACTTGCACAATTGGTGGCTGACTAAATACTTTTTTGCCCCAATTTAGATGACCTAGAGCCAGTGAGTTTGGTGACGAATATGTAGCGAGGGCCAGCCAACGAGAGCATACTGTACAGGTTGCAGTGGTGGGTAGTATACAGGGCTTTGTTGACAAAATGGATGGAACTCTGATAGACTGCATCCAATTTGCTGAGTAGAGTGTAGGAGCCTATTTTGTAAATGACATCGCCGAAGTCAAGGATTGGGAGGGTAGTCCGTTTTACGAGGGTATGTTTGGCAGCATGTGTGACGGAGGCTTTGTTGCGAAATAGGAAGCCAATTCTAGTTTTAATTTTGGATCGGAGATGCTTAATAAAGCTCCCCTGAATTATTTCAACATTTTGTTAAAAATCGCGCAAAATTTCAACGTCCTGCTACTCATGCCAGGAATATAGTATATGCATAGGATTAGTATGTGTGGATAGAAAACACTCTGAAGTTTCTAAAACTGGTTAAATAATGTCTGTGACTATAACAGAACGTGAACAGCAAGCGAAATCCCCCAAAAAACCTGGTCACAAAAACCACATAAAAGTATTAATCCGCCAGTCTCTGAATTGTTTATTGCAAGCAACAATATATAACGGTGAGCTTGCAGTTTCTTCAACTTCCACACGATGTCGCCAGTACTGGCATTTTCATTGGTTTAAATCCTTTGTGGAATGAGAAGTAGGTCCTTCCTTTCATCCAGTATACAGGAAGAGACTTTTGGGAGAGAGAGAAAGGACAACGTTTTCTAGAGTAGCTGCTTTTGAATACAGATCGCCCAGTGATCAATTTGATCGATTACTAACGTTTACAAATACCTAAAGTTGGGTTACAAAAGTAGTTTGAAGTGTTTTGTCAAAGAATATAGGCAACTTATTTAATTTTAAAAAATGACGTTGCGTTTTGGAACAGAGATTTTGGATGGATCAGACGGGCTATATAAATTGACATTTTGGGTATACATGGACGGATTTAATCGGGAAAAAGACCCAATTGTGATGTTTATGGGACATATAGGAGTGCCAACAAAGAAGCTTGTCAAAGGTAATGAATGTTTTATATTTTATTTCTGCGTTTTGTGTAGCGCCGGCTACGCTAATTATTTTGTTTACGTCCCCTTCAGGTATTTTGGGGTTTTGCATGCTATCAGATAATAGCTTCTCATGCTTTTGCCGAAAAGCATTTTAAAAATCGGACATGTTGGCTAGATTCACGAGTGTAGCTTTAATTCAGTACCCTGCATGTGTGTTTTAATGAAAGTTTGAGTTTTATCGAGTACTATTAGCATTTGGCATTGCGCACTTCCATTTCCTGTTGACTAGGTGGGACGCTAGCGTCTCACATGTCTCTAAGAGGTTTTAATGTGAGTCTGGAAGGAGAGTTTACAGTCTAACCAGACACCTAGGTATTTGTAGTTGTCCACATATTCTAGTTCAGAACTGTCCAGAGTAGCAGTGGCACCCCATAGAGATTGCCAGAGGTCCGGACAACAGGCCCTCCTATTTGACACACTGAACTCTATCTGAGAAGTATTTGTTGAACCAGGCGAGGCAGTCATTTGAGAAACCAAGGCTATTGAGTCTGCCAATAAGAATGCGGTGATTGACAGACTCGAAAACCTTGGCCAGGTCGACGAAGACGGTTGCACAGTACTGTCGGTTAAGGCGGTTATTATATTGTTTAAGACCTTGAGCGTGGCTGAGGTGCACCCACGACCAGCTTGGAAACCAGATTGCATAGTGGAGAAGGTACTATGATGGTCGGTGATCTGTTTATTAACTTGGCTTTCGAAGATTTTAGAAAGGCAGGGCAGGATGGATATTGATCTATAACAGTTTGGGTCTAGAGTGTCTCCCCCTTTTGAACAGCTTTGCAATCTTTGGGGATCTTCAGACGATACAAAAGAGAGGTTGAACATGCTTTTAATAGGTGTTGCAACAATTTTGGTGGATACTTTTAGAAAGAGAGGGTCCAGATTGTCTAGCCCAGCTGCTTTGTAGGGATCTAGATTTTGCAGCTCTTTCTGAACATCAACTGTCTGGATTTGGGTGAAGGAGAAATGGGGCGGGGACTTGGGCAAGTTTCTGTGGTGGGGGGTGCAGACCTGTTTGCCGGGGAAGCCGTTGAAAAAGGGTCCAGGGCACAGCTGAGTGCTGAGGGGAGTCTATAATAAGCGGCAACGGTGAGAGACTTTCTGGAAAGATGGATTTTTTAAAATAGAAGCTCGAAATGTTTGTGCACAGACCTGGATAGTATGACAGCCTGCAGAGTTCTATCTCTGCAGTAGATTGCAACTCCGCCCCCTTTGACGGTTCTATCTTGTCGGAAAATGTTGTAGTTGGGGATGGAAATGTCAGAGTTTTTGGTGGCCTTCCTAAACCAGGATTCAGACATGGCTAGGACATCAGGGTTGGTGGTGTGTCCTAAAGCAGTGAATAAAGCAAACTTAGGGAGGAGGAATCTGATGTTAACATGCATGAAACCAAGGCTTTTACGGTAACAGAAGTCAACAAATGAGAGTGCCTGGGGCCTGGGAATAGGTGTGGTGGTGGGGGCTACAGGGCCTGGGTTAACCTCTACATCACCGGAGGAACAGAGGAGGAGTAGGATAATGGTACGGCTAAAGGCTATAAGAACTGGTTGACTAGTGCATTGGGAACAGAGAAGAAAAAGAGCAGATTTTTGGGCGTGGTGGAATAGATTCAGGGCATAATGAACAGACAAGGGTATGGTAGGATGTGACTACAGTGGAGGTAAACCTAGGCATTGAGTGACGGTGAGAGCGGTAGTGTCTCTGGAGGCACCAGTTAAGCCAGGTGAGGGCTCTGCATATGTGGCTCGGTGGGACAAAAGAGCTATCTAAAGCTTGTTTGGTGGGGCTGGGGGCTCTACAGTGAAATAAAACAATAATAACTAACCTAAACAGCAGTAGACAAGGCATATTAACATTAGGGAGAGGCATGTGTAGCCGAGTGATCATGGGGAGCAATAGGTGGATCAGGGAGCTGTTCGGAAGTCGCTACTACGCTAGGCGTGCTAGAGACATGGCAATTCAGAAAGCTAGCGGGCCAGGGCTAGCGGGCCGGTGCTAGCAGATGGGTCTACTGTGACGTCGCAATGGAAAAGCCTGTCGAAACCTCCTCGGACAATTACGTCGGCAGACCAGTCATGATGGATCGGCAGGGCTCCGTGTCAGCAAAATGGGTCCAGGCCAATTGGAAAAATATAAATAGCTGGAAGACCTCTTCGGCTACCCGGGAGATAACTCGGTACCGGTACCCCCTGTATATAATTCTCCTTATTGTTATGTCATTTTCTTGCGATACTTTTGGATTTCATTTTTCAACTTTCGTTGATTGAGTAAACATTTTCTTAACTCTATTTGTTGAACTACGTTGTTGATTAAGGGCTTGTAAAGTAAGCATTTCACTGTAAGGTCTACTACACCTGTTGTATTCAGCATTTCACTGTAAGGTCTACTACACCTGTTGTATTCAGCATTTCACTGTAAGGTCTACCTACACCTGTTGTATTTGGCATTTCACTGTAAGGTCTACTACACCTGTTGTATTCAGCATTTCACTGTAAGGTCTACTACACCTGTTGTATTCAGCATTTCACTGTAAGGTCTACCTACACCTGTTGTATTCAGCATTTCACTGTAAGGTCTACCTACACCTGTTGTATTCAGCATTTCACTGTAAGGTCTACCTACACCTGTTGTATTCAGCATTTCACTGTAAGGTCTACCTACACCTGTTGTATTCAGCATTTCACTGTAAGGTCTACTACACCTGTTGTATTTGGCATTTCACTGTAAGGTCTACTACACCTGTTGTATTCAGCATTTCACTGTAAGGTCTACTACACCTGTTGTATTCAGCATTTCACTGTAAGGTCTACCTACACCTGTTGTATTCAGCATTTCACTGTAAGGTCTACCTACACCTGTTGTATTCAGCATTTCACTGTAAGGTCTACCTACACCTGTTGTATTCAGCATTTCACTGTAAGGTCTACCTACACCTGTTGTATTCAGCATTTCACTGTAAGGTCTACCTACACCTGTTGTATTCAGCATTTCACTGTAAGGTCTACCTACACCTGTTGTATTCAGCATTTCACTGTAAGGTCTACCTACACCTGTTGTATTCAGCATTTCACTGTAAGGTCTACCTACACCTGTTGTATTCAGCATTTCACTGTAAGGTCTACCTACACCTGTTGTATTCAGCATTTCACTGTAAGGTCTACCTACACCTGTTGTATTCAGCATTTCACTGTAAGGTCTACCTACACCTGTTGTATTCAGCATTTCACTGTAAGGTCTACCTACACCTGTTGTATTCAGCATTTCACTGTAAGGTCTACCTACACCTGTTGTATTCAGCATTTCACTGTAAGGTCTACCTACACCTGTTGTATTCAGCATTTCACTGTAAGGTCTACCTACACCTGTTGTATTCAGCATTTCACTGTAAGGTCTACCTACACCTGTTGTATTCAGCATTTCACTGTAAGGTCTACTACACCTGTTGTATTCGGCGCATGTGACGAATAAAATGTGATTTGATTTGATACTGCGAGTAATTTGATCTCTTGGGATTGTGAGTGATCATGAGAAATGAGACTTCCTGACTAAGGTCTCTGTCCCGCTCAGGCTACTTCCTCCATCTCATATACCTATCGCCTTTCATCTTTCTTATCTACTATCATCTTTCCCTTTTCCATATCTCTATCTCTTTTCATGAGAGTATGATACAGACTAAGTCTCTCGCTGGCAAAAAAAAAAGGCTCCCTGCCAACTGATATGGAGAGAATCGGAAAATATGAAGGAAACGTCAAAGAGATGATTAATTAATGTTTCAATTCATTCAGACCGATGGATGGCCAATAACACCTACATATATGAGAAACCAACATTTCTGTTACAACTACAGCCAGATGCATAATAAATGTGCATTTTATGATTATATATTATTATATTTACAAAATGTCACAAAGTTTAGTAATGAATTATATATTTTCCAGTACCATTATGTGTAGTTTTGCGAGGGTGCTGAGGCGACATTGGGAAATCAGAGTGGGGAGTGAGTTTGTGGTCTACATATGGGCTATGAATTGCTCTGAATATCTTGGAGATGCTCGTAAAGGCTGATGATTACTCTGAAGAATATACCATATGCTTCTTATACATAGGTCTACTTTTAGCATTTAGTAATGTAACTGTCATCTGGCCACTCAGAAACAAATGTTCTCAAGGACTTATATACAGTGCCTTGCGAAATTATTCGGCCCCCTTGAACTTTGCGACCTTTTGCCACATTTCAGGCTTCAAACATAAAGATATAAAACTGTATTTTTTGTGAAGAATCAACAACAAGTGGGACACAATCATGAAGTTGAACGACATTTATTGGATGTTTCAAACTTTTTTAACAAATCAAAAACTGAAAAATTGGGCGTGCAAAATTATTCAGCCCCTTTACTTTCAGTGCAGCAAACTCTCTCCAGAAGTTCAGTGAGGATCTCTGAATGATCCAATGTTGACCTAAATGACTAATGATGATAAATACAATCCACCTGTGTGTAATCAAGTCTCCGTATAAATGCACCTGCACTGTGATAGACTCAGAGGTCCGTTAAAAGCGCAGAGAGCATCATGAAGAACAAGGAACACACCAGGCAGGTCCGAGATACTGTTGTGAAGAAGTTCAAAGCCGGATTTGGATACAAAAAGATTTCCCAAGCTTTAAACATCCCAAGGAGCACTGTGCAAGCGATAATATTGAAATGGAAGGAGTATCAGACCACTGCAAATCTACCAAGACCTGGCCGTCCCTCTAAACTTTCAGCTCATACAAGGAGAAGACTGATTAGAGATGCAGCCAAGAGGCCCATGATCACTCTGGATGAACTGCAGAGATCTACAGCTGAGGTGGGAGACTCTGTCCATAGGACAACAATCAGTCGTATATTGCACAAATCTGGCCTTTATGGAAGAGTGGCAAGAAGAAAGCCATTTCTTAAAGATATCCATAAAAAGTGTCGGTTAAAGTTTGTCACAAGACACCTGGGAGACACACCAAACATGTGGAAGAAGGTGCTCTGGTCAGATGAAACCAAAATTGAACTTTTTGGCAACAATGCAAAACGTTATGTTTGGCGTAAAACACAGCTGAACACACCATCCCCACTGTCAAACATGGTGGTGGCAGCATCATGGTTTGGGCCTGCTTTTCTTCAGCAGGGACAGGGAAGATGGTTAAAATTGATGGGAAGATGGATGGAGCCAAATACAGGACCATTCTGGAAGAAAACCTGATGGAGTCTGCAAAAGACCTGAGACTGGGACGGAGATTTGTCTTCCAACAAGACAATGATCCAAAACATAAAGCAAAATCTACAATGGAATGGTTCAAAAATAAACATATCCAGGTGTTAGAATGGCCAAGTCAAAGTCCAGATCTGAATCCAATCGAGAATCTGTGGAAAGAACTGAAAACTGCTGTTCACAAATGCTCTCCATCCAACCTCACTGAGCTCGAGCTGTTTTGCAAGGAGGAATGGGAAAAAATGTCAGTCTCTCGATGTGCAAAACTGATAGAGACATACCCCAAGCGACTTACAGCTGTAATCGCAGCAAAAGGTGGCGCTACAAAGTATTAACTTAAGGGGGCTGAATAATTTTGCACGCCCAATTTTTCAGTTTTTGATTTGTTAAAAAAGTTTGAAATATCCAATAAACGTCGTTCCACTTCAAGATTGTGTCCCACTTGTTGTTGATTCTTCACAAAAAAATACAGTTTTATATCTTTATGTTTGAAGCCTGAAATGTGGCAAAAGGTCGCAAAGTTCAAGGGGGCCGAATACTTTCGCAAGGCACTGTATATAGCCTGTCTTCTCTTGAGAGCCAGGTCTGCCTACAGCGGCCTCTCTCAATAGCATTGCTCACTGAGTCTGTACATACACTCAGAAAAAAAGGTGCTATCAAAAAGGGTTCTTCGGCTGTCCCCTTTGGAAAACCCTTTGAATAACCCCTCTGTTCCATGTTGAACCCTTTCCAGAGAGGGTTCTACATGGAACCCAAAATAATTTTACATGGAACCAAAAAGGGTTCTCTTATGGGGACGGCCCCAGAACCCTTTTGGAATCCTTTTTTCTAAGAGTGTAGTCAAAGATTTCCTTAATTGTGGGTCAGTCACAGTGGTCAGGTAATCTGCCACTGTTTACGCTCTTTTTACGTTCCCATAGCATTCCAGGTTGCTTTTTTGGGGGTTAATTCTGTCAAGTGATTATCTTTTTCTTTTCTTATGATTTGGTTGGGTCTAATTGTGTTGCTGTCCTGGGGCTCTGTGGGGTCTGTTTGTGAACAGAGCCCCAGGACCAGCTTGCTTGAGGGACTCTTCTCTAGGTTAATATCTCTGTAGGCGATGGCTTTGTTATGGAATATTTGGGAATCACTTCCTTTGAGGTCTTGGTCTCTCTCTCTCTCTCTCTCTCTCTCTCTCTCTCTCTCTCTCTCTCTCTCTCTCTCTCTCTCTCTCTCTCTCTCTCTCTACCCCTCTCTCTCTCTCTCTCTCTCTCTCTCTCTCTCTCTCTCTCACTCTAGCAAGTGAAATGGGTGAAATAAACAATAAAAAGTGAACGGTAAACATATATACAGTGTTGTAACGATGTGTAAATAGTTTACAATACAAAGGGGAAAATAAATAAATATAAATAAATGCCCTTTTCTCGTGGCCACAGGTCACAAATCTTGCTACTGTGATTGCACGCTGTGGTATTTCACCCAGGTAGATATGGGAGTTTATCAAAATTGGATTTGTTTTCAAATTCTTTGTGGGTCTGTGTAATCTAAAGGAAATATGTGTCTCTAATATGGTCATACATTTGACAAGAGGTTAGGAAGTGCAGCTCAGATTTCACCTCATTTTGTGGGCAGTGTGCACATAGCCTGTCTTCTCTTGAGAACCATGTCTGCCTACTGCGGCCTTTCTCAATGCAAGGCTGCTCACTGAGTCTGTACATAGTCAAAGCTTTCCTTAATTTTGGGTCTGTCACAGTGGTCAGGTATTCTGCCACTGTGTACTCTCTGTTTAGGGCCCCATCTCTCTCTCTGTTTCCTTACATTCCTATTCTTTCACAAACAGAGCTGTACAGTATGCAGTTGTCGGCCAGTGGATTCCTATGGGAGGTGAGCTAAGACAGCCAGCCTCTCTCTGTTCTACAAGACTCCCGTGGAATCCACTAATCGGCTTTGTGGCCAAACCTGATAAAGCCTCGTTCAAGATCAGGCCAAGTTTGAGTGTGCCAGATCCCTGTGTCCCGTGTGAGGAGCACAGAGATGAGATGAGGCCCAGCCCATTGTCTTAGAGTCTATCTCCACTGTCTCCACTGTCTTGTCTGTCTGTGAGAGAGGCTGTGTGAGAAGCTGTCTGTGAGTGCTTAGCCCAGTTTCAGGAGGCAGCATCAGCCCTACAGCTGGTGTCTCCCTGAGACACATTCACATGACATTGTCTTTATACACACTCTCAGTGTAGGGTCTTCCTGTCAGATATATACATGTACATGTAACAGGGTTATATTGGTGATTCCACTTGCCACTTTATTGTTAAGCCAATGGGTTTTTGGTTTGAGTTTGTTTTGCCTTCACCTACTCAACATGGCATCTTATTGGCTGGTTTGCGTAGCTTGCTTACGAGGGGGGATGTTCCAGTTAGAATCGTCCCAGTGAACAAGCACCAAACCAGCGGTAAGTTGTTGGTTGCAAAGCACTGTACATCAAAAGTGATTTGTATACTCTCAAGTGATAATTTAAATGTACAATTTATATCAAATTGTTTGTAAATGTTATTCGATAAGATGCAGCGGTTTTTGGAGAATATTTGTTGTGCATTTTGTTGTAGAGAATTCCCGCCAGTATTAGCTAGCAACTTACTGTGTCTGGTGGGGGGGTTCATATATTTTGTACAGTGCGTGAGTGCAGAGTTGGATGGTGAGACGTGCATTGCATGACGTGCAATTTTGTGTCGTTCTTATCAGGTACATTGTTAAATATATTATATTGTAATTGTATTATTTTGGTAACTGTCCCAGTGAACAAGCACCAAACCAGCGTGCGTGAGTGCAGATTTGGATGGTGAGACGTGCATTGCATGACGTGCAATTTTGTGTCGTTCTTATCAGAATAAAGCTACATGACTGGTGCTACATGTTGGAGTTCCGTGTCGATGACTGATTGTACACAACGCAAGACGAGTACTGTTACATACACACAAACACCATCTTCTACGGTACTGGCTACTAAGGAGTATGGATGAAAGTTTTTGATTAACAGTCATTAAGATATACATATGTACACACAGGTAGGTGTATGTGTCTTGTATTGTTGAGTGGGGGCTAAAAGTTGAGAAGGGATTAGGATATCTGTCCTTATCCACACCTCCTCACACACTGTAGTGGTGCATCTTTGAGATGCTTAGATCTGATCCATGAGGTTTGGGCACATAAACAGTCGCAAAGCCCACAGCCTGTAGAACAATCCTTTCCCAGGCCCAAAGATGATTAGCACTTCTTCCTTAGACCCTCTGATCATCTACTGTAAGATGACTTCATTATCATCTCCTACACCTGATTTCCTGTGACGCTTTAGATACAGAATGTTTTGTTACCACAATCAATTACGTTCCTGGAATGTTTTTATTACGAGGGCGATTTCACACGTTATGTAGAAACAACACTGTGCAAGGCTGTGCTCAATGTGTTAATTACAGCAGACACACACGAAGGGCATTCCTAGCAACAGCAGTTTATCAAATACATCTACAACATAGAAACATCATAATAAATTGGTTCATTCCACCTTGGGGAGTAACAGAGAAAGCTATTGTAGATCAACCAATGAGAGGATTTTTTATATCCACAACACGGCTGGTTCTAAGCTGTGTTGCAATCTTGATAAATAACACTCTCTACTGTCTGAAATCAAGAAGAGCCATTTAGAGCGCTTCAGTCATTATTACAGTATTAATATCATTATCATTGCATGGCTCATACTTTTTCACTGTCCCTCTTTATAGACCAATTAAATAATAGCTTAGCTGGAGTGCACATTGAAGCATTACACCTGAGGTTTTGAGAGAGAGGCCGGCAGGAATGTAAATGCGAAGATAGAGGTGGCTGCTCTGACTTAGATAAGAAATTGGTTGACAAATAACCTTGACGACAATAGAGTTGCAACTCCTACACAATTATCAGTACGCCAACACTTTTACACTCCCAATTGTTATATTTACTGGAAAGGGTCTCAGGTACAGTTATGACCGAAAATAATAAGATGAGCAAAAAAAGACTGTATAAACTAAATAATACAAATACTGAGCTATATTGTATGCCCCAAAAAATGGGAAGTTATATTATTTCATACTAATACAATTGCTCAGAGAAAGAGATTTTAGTAAGTAATAATAAAATATAATCTCAAATTATTGGCACCCGTTTTCAATACTCTGGCACCCTCCCCTTGCGAGGATAACGACACTGAGACTTTTTCTCAAATGTTTTATGAGATTGGAGAACACATTGGGAGGGTTCTTAGACCATTCTGCGGGGCAGAAACCTCGCGGAATTCTCGCAGAGCAGAAACCTCCGAGTTTTCCCCAAGATTTCCCTGCACAGCGTCTATTTGCACCCCTACTGGATGGAAACTACAAATGTAACGGCTGTGCTCAATGCAATGGCACTTATAAATGTAGATCCTTCAAAACACCCCAAAACAGGGAAACAGATCCCAATCCAAGGTGTTATCACATGCTCCACTAAGGCAGTTATTTATCTTATAACTTGTCCTTGTGGTAAAAATGATGTGTGTAAAACAAAGAGAAAATTAAAAGTACGTATCTCGGAGCATCGGAGCACCATTAGATGCAAAAACTCTACTTACCAAGTTGCGGCCCACTTTTTGGAAGAAAACCACTCGATTTCGTCTCTACGTTATATTGGCATCGAACATGTCACCCTCCCTAGGAGAGGGGGGGACCTCGACAATTTATTGTCAAAACGAGAGCCTGCCTGGATCTTCAATTTAAAGACTCTTGCTCCCTTCGGTCTCAACATAGACTTTGATCTGAAGCCATTCTTGTGATTTTGCTATAGTAAATGTTTGTACAGTAGGCTTATGTAGCCAAATTGTATCTATGATCGTACGCTATTCATTTACAGTGGGGCAAAAAAGTATTTAGTCAGTCACCAATTGTGCAAGTTCTCCCACTTAAAAAGATGAGAGAGGCCTGTAATTTTCATCATAGGTACACTTCAACTATGACAGACAAAATGAGAAAAATAATCCAGAAAATCCCATTCTAGGATTTTTAATGAATGTATTTGCAAATGATGGTGGAAAATAAGTATTTGGTCAATAACAAAAGTTTATCTCAATACTTTGTTATATACCCTTTGAGAATAACACAATGCCACCAACATGGCCCGTTCCCAAGGACTGAGAGCTCTCGTTATCCGAGACCGACGTAAGACATTCCGGCCCAGACGGCTTCCCTAGCCGTGTCCTCAGAGCATGCGCAGACCAGCTGGCTGGAGTGTTTACAGACATATTCAATTTCCCCACTTGTTTCAAGATGTCCACCATTGTTCCTGTACCCAAGAAAGCAAAAGTAGCTGAACTAAATGACTATCGCCCTGTAGCACTCACTTCTGTCATCATGACAGGCTAGTTAAGGATCCTATCACCTTCACCTTACCTGACACCCTAGCCCCCCTAAATGTTCATACTGCCCCAATAGATCCACAGAAGATGCAATCACCATCTAACTACACATTGCGCTATCCCATCTGGAGTAGAGGAATACCTATGTAAGAATGCTGTTCATTGACTATAGCGTTCTTGGATCTCTGGAGACATTCTGGACTCTGATATTAATATTGAGTGTTATAATGTGTTCAGAGCTGACAGACAGGGTAGAGGAGGTGGAGTTACTGAAATCCATTTACCTTGACAATTTTTTTGCTACTATCTTTATACCTTTGTCTGGGTAAAAATTTATCAATAACTGGTATATAGTGTCCTCCCTCGACTAACCTTTGTGCACTCGAGTAGTTAACTAGTTCGTTGTATTCTTTTACTAAATCAGAAGTTATTATCCTGGGTGACCTAAATTATGATTGGGAAATGCACACCTCAGACAATCTAAAATACATGTGTAATGATCTAAACCTAACCCAGCTGGTGACTAAGCCTACACGGCCCAACCATAGAGATCTTTCAATGTCAACTCTGATTGATCTTAGTTTTACAAATACACCAGAGAAATGTGTTTCTACTGGTGTCTTCGCCCAATACATTAGTGACTATTGCCCAGTTGTTTGTGTTAGAGATGTGAGAATACAAAAATATAAGCCTTATATCATCACAAAGAGAAACTTTAAAAACTTCAGTGAATAGGCTATTTGACATTATATTTAATTCACTGACTTTGATTGTAATTCAGCTATCCCTGAACCTGATTTAGCTTTGAGCCTTTTTGCAGGTGTCTTCAATACTATTGTGAATAATCATGCTCCTTTCAAAAAATGAAGGGTTAAAGGTAGATTGAAGGCCTGGTACACTCCGGAATGATCAGAAGTCATTCATAAAAGAGATGATACTTGGGTCAAGGCCAGGAACATAGGCTTTAAACCTCTACAGGATCAGTGTCCCTAAACTGGGATGGTTGTTGCTCAATATGTGATAATGTATAGTGCCATTGTAAACAACAGCCAATTCTGGGACATAGACATGTATTATATGGGCAGAAAGCTTCAATTCTTGTTAATCTAACTGCAGTGTCCAATTTACAGTAGCTATTACAACAACAAAAAATACCATGCTATTGTTTGAGGATAGTGCACAACAACAAAACACTTTTATCATGGCAACTGGTTTGTAACATTCACCTCAGAAGCTAAATAATGTACTTACATTCAGTAATCTTGCTCTGATTTATTACCCTGAGGAACCCAGAGATACAATGTAGTGTAGTTTTGTTTTTTATATTCAAATGTAGGAACTGGGTCGCGATCGGGAGACCAATGGGGCGGTGCACGATTGGCCCAGCATTGTGTGGGTTAGGGGAGGGTTTGGCTGGCAGGGATGTCCTATTCCCATCGCACACTAGTGGCTGTGGCGTGCCGGGCGCATTGCACGCTGACACTGTCGCCAGGTGCATGATGTTTCTTCCGACACATTGGTGCGGCTGGCTTTCGGGTTAAGTGGGGATTGTGTCACAAAGCAGTGCGACTTGGTTGGGTTGTGTTTCGGAGGACGCACGGCTCTCAACCTTCGCCTCTCCTGAGTCCTTACGGAAGTTGCAGCGATGAGACAAGACTGTAACTACCAATTGGATACCACAAAATCGGGGAGAAAAAGGGGTAAAATGTTTTATATTTTTTTATATTAATGATTTGGGTATGTAATTTTAAGCAAAATGTTTTCAAAAATGGTCCAATCCTTTTTATGCAACTAGGAATCATTGTGTAAGACAATTCAGAAAGGCTAAATCTGATTATTATGTGGATGTCTTTTGGATTGTAATTGGAACATGGCTAAATTCTGGAAAACTGTCAAATCCCTGAAGGGTTCCACTTCCTCCTCTCTGCCACAACAATTTAATTCAGACACTGACCTTATTACGGAAAAAAAAATGCCCTCATTGATGCATTAAATCACCATTTTATTTCAGCGGGCTATCTCATTGAAATAACTTCTAAGCCTCTTCACAATGATATTGGGCTGGATGCTAATAAGGAAAACTTGCTGACTGATCAGAGAAATTATAATCAAAGCTTTTCTTTTAGTCCTGGATGCTTTGCTAGAAATAGACAACAAGAAATCCACAGGGTTCTGACCGATTGGATCCTGGTCTGCTTAAGTGCGCAGCGCCCATCATTCTTGGCTCAACAACCCACATTTTTTATTTAACATTGTACTTTTCAAATGTAGAGAAATGAGTAGTTGTGCTGCCACTACATAAAGGCAGGGATAGTAGTGATCTTAATCATTATTTCCCCTTTTGAAGCCTGAACACCGCATTTTTAAGATTATTGAATCCTTGGTAAATGTGCAACTTTGTACAAATGTGGAATATGCTTTGAATGTAAACCAATCTGGGTTTGGGCATAGCACTATTACATCAATCACTTAAGTTGTTAATGATCTTGTCAATGTTTTAGACACTAAAATGAAATGTGCTGCTTTGTTTGTGGACCTGTCAAAAGCTTTTGGTACTGTTAATCATGCTATTTTATTGAAAACAGTTTCCTAGATATGCCTGAACTCTTACACCTGTTCATGGTTTCATGATTATCTTAGTGACATATATCATGCTATTGTGATTGATGGGGTTAAGTCTGAATTTCTTGAAGTACATAAAGGTGTACCACAGGGGTCAATTTTGGGATCTGTTCTCTTCACAATTTATATAAACACTATTGGTCAATCTGTAAAAAAATAAATAAAATGTCATCTACATCCGGATGATACTATTATGTATGCTGTTTCCCCGACTGTTAATCTGTCTGCATCAAAACTACAGTCAGAGTTTTTATTTAAAACTTGTGCTTAATACGGGCAAAACTAAGTACATGTTGTTTTCATTCTCTCGCAAGAATGTTTCAGCTGAAGTACATGTTAACTCACTAGATGGATCTCCAATGGAACGTGTGCCCTCATATACATTCTTAGATTGATTCATTCATGATTGATAATGATTTGACGTTATAAAAACTATAGATGAGCTGGTTAAGCTAAGATTTAAAGTTGGCTTATTCTACAGAAACAGATTGTGCCTTTCTCTAAGCAGTAGGAAGCAGATTATTCTGTTCTTGATAATGGTGATATTATTTATCAAAGTGCAGCTGCTACTACTCTTAAACCTTTGGATGCCATCTACCATGGTGCCCTTCGTTTTGTTACAGGTGACAGTTTTGTTACAGGTGACAGGTGACAGGTCACTGCATCCTGTATCAAAATGTTGACTGGACTTTGCTAAAGACCTGTAGATCTCTGTATTACTCCCTTTTTGTTTACAAGGCCCTACTTCATAAACTTCTGTCTTATCTATCTTTGCTGTTGAAGTATAGACACCTGAGTTGCCTAACCCGTTCACAGGATTGGTTAACTTTTGAGGTTCTGAGCGTCTCCACCGAACTAGGTAAATCTGCTTTTAGTTTTAATGCAACGTATTGCTGGAACGAAATCCAAAATATACACTGTTCAAAAAAATAAAGGGAACACTTAAACAATGTAACAATGTAACAATGAAACTCCAAGTCAATCACACTTCTGTGAAATCAAACTGTCCACTTAGGAAGCAACACTGATTGACAATAAATTCCACATGCTGTTGTGCAAATGGAATAGACAACAGGTGGAAATTATAGGCAATTAGCAAGACACCCCCAATAAAGGAGTGGTTCTGCAGGTGGTGACCACAGACCACTTCTCAGTTCCTATGCTTCCTGGCTGATGTTTTGGTCACTTTTGAATGCTGGCGGTGCTTTCACTCTAGTTGTAACATGAGACGGAGTCTACAACCCACACAAGTGGCTCAGGTAGTGCAGCTCATCCAGGATGGCACATCAATGCGAGCTGTGGCAAGAAGGTTTGCTGTGTCTGTCAGCGTAGTGTCCAGAGCATGGAGGCGCTACCAGGAGACAGGCCAGTACATCAGGAGACGTGGAGGAGGCCGTAGGAGGGCAACAACCCAGCAGCAGGACCGCTACCTCCGCCTTTATGCAAGGAGGAGCAGGAGGAGCACTGCCAGAGCCCTGCAAAATGACCTCCAGCAGGCCACAAATGTGCATGTGTCTGCTCAAATGGTCAGAAACAGACTCGAGCCCTCATACAGGGTGGTATGAGGGCCCGACATCCACAGGTGGGGGTTGTGCTTACAGCCCAACACCGTGCAGGACGTTTGGCATTTGCCAGAGAACACCAAGATTGGCAAATTCGCCACTGGTGCCCTGTGCTCTTCACAGATGAAAGCAGGTTCACACTGAGCACATGTGACAGACGTGACAGAGTCTGGAGACGCCGTGGAGAACGTTCTGCTGCCTGCAACATCCTCCAGCATGACCGGTTTGGCGGTGGGTCAGTCATGGTGTGGGGTGGCATTTCTTTGGGGGGCCGCACAGCCCTCCATGTGCTTGCCAGAGGTAGCCTGACTGCCATTAGGTACCGAGATGAGATCCTCAGACCCCTTGTGAGACCATATGCTGGTGCGGTTGGCACTGGGTTCCTCCTAATGCAAGACAATGCTAGACCTCATGTGGCTGGAGTGTGTCAGCAGTTCCTGCAAGAGGAAGGCATTGATGCTATGGACTGGCCCGCCCGTTCCCCAGACCTGAATCCAATTGAGCACATCTGGGACATCATGTCTCGCTCCATCTACCAACGCCACGTTGCACCACAGACTGTCCAGGAGTTGGCGGATGCTTTAGTCCAGGTCTGGGAGGAGATCCCTCAGGAGACCATCCACCACCTCATCAGAAGCATGCCCAGGCGTTGTAGGGAGGTCAAACAGGCACGTGGAGGCCACACACACTACTGAGCCTCATTTTGACATGTTTTAAGGACATTACATCAAAGTTGGATCAGCCTGTAGTGTGGTTTTCCACTTTAATTTTGAGTATGACTCCAAATCCAGACCTCAATGGATTGATAAATTTGATTTCCATTCATCATTTTTGTGTGATTTTTTTGTCAGCACATTCAACTATGTAAAGAAAAAAGTATTTTTATAAGAACATTTCATTCATTCAGATCTAGGATGTGTTATTTTAGTGTTCCCTTTATTTTTTGAGCAGTGTACTTCATTTTGATGAGCTGGTGCCATTTGTATTGATTGGGTGACTTATCTGTGGAGGAATGTAAGTGTTTTAGGCCAGGTCCTCTGATGCAGCACTCCAAAATCAAATAAAATATACTGTATACCCCTTGTCTGTGCTTCTGGACTGCCCTCTTCAATTCAAACCACATGTTTTCAATGGGATAACCTGAATATAGAGCTCTTTGGCCACGCACACAAGTGATGGGTTTGGTGTTAAAAGAAGGATGCATACACAGAAAAGAACCTCATACCTACTTTAAAATATGGTGGTGGATCTTTTATGTTATGGGGCTATTTTGCTTGACTAGGGATTTTTGTTCTAGTTTATATTTTCTATGTGGGGTTCTAGGTTTGATTTTCTATGTTGGTGATTTGTATGATTCCCAATTAGAGGCAGCTGGTTATCGTTGTCTCAAATTTTTTCCACCTGTGGGTTATGGGATATTGTTTATGTTTAGTTGCCTGTTCGGACTGCATTGTCGGCAGGTTTAGTTTATTCTTTATTGTTTTGTTTTTTTCTTTAATAAATAATGTGTAACTCTACGTACGCTGCGCCTTGGTCCGTCTATACTAACGATCGTGACAAAAAAAATTTTCAAGAACAAGGCTCAGCGCAGTTATCCTCGCAAGGGTGTGAGGGTGCCGGAGTGATGCAGACAAGGATGCCAATCATGAGAAAAAACATATTACTTGTTAAATAAAATAATTTTTCTCTGAGCAATTGCGTTAGAATAAAATAATTTAATTTCCTAATTTTTTGGGATCATAACAATATACTTCAGTATTTGTATTATTTGTATTTTTGTCTCAACTTTATCAAGGTGTCAGACATTTTGGTTGTAACTGCATCTATCTTGGAATTGTTGGATTACAACCATAGTTATTGTAGGTGCCAACATTTGAACTTATTCATGTGCTGCCTGATATAGGTTTGATTGTTCAACTGAACACCGGACAATATCTCCTCAAAAGAGGAGGGAAAATTAAATGGACGGTATTGTATGGCACATAAACAGAAGGAGGGCACCAAGGCCCTGGCAGACATTTTGGAGAGCCTGCCAGCTCCCTCATGGGTTAGTGCCATCCCCAGTATCTGTGCCAGGGCTGGGAGCTCATATACATGTGTAGATGCAGGGACCCTGTGCCCTGTAGGCAGCACTGCTGCAGGGCAAGAGCAGCCTGCACACTACATCCTACACACGAACCAGTCTAAAGGGAACACCGCCACACAATCTGCTCTGTTTTTACATACAGAAACATTTTCCTTTTATGTCCCCTCCCCACCTCCGTTAACATGCATGTTTTAGTGACATAGCTACTGTCATAGACATCAAGATACTTTCTCACCTTTTTGTCTGTCATGAAAGACATAGAATATATGACTATTCATAAGCAGAATATTGTTAGGGTTGTAATAACGTCATCCTTCCTTCGGACAATTTGGGCACACTCTGAATAGAACATGTTGAGGACTTACAGATATGGGAATGAATATGATTTAGGACATTTATGGAATGAATGTGATTGCGTCATATCGGACTATATTTAGCATATCCCAGGCAGAACCCAATTCTTTGTGCCCACATATCATATTGAATAAGATTATTAACTCTCTCACTGATGGCTCCTTATCAGTCACAAAGTGTCTCACTGAGAAAAATGTCTGGGTCTTGTTTGTCAGATAAATAATATGCAAAACAGTTCTCTGATCTCTGCAGTCCCATAGTCAATATTATTATTCAGTCAAGGTGGCTTTGTGACATCCCTCTCCAGTCAGGCCATCCTCATCTCCCCATCCCTCCCTCTCACTCCCCGTTTCCCTCCCTCTCACTCCCCGTTTCCCTATCTCTCACTCCCCGTTTCCCTCCCTCTCACTCCCCGTTTCCCTATCTCTCTTTTGCTTTCTCTCTACCTATCCTTTGCACGCTCTCCTTTACTCTCTTTCTAGTCTCTTGATCTTTCTCTGTCTCACTCCCTGGCTCATTGTCACTGCCCCTGTTCCCCTACAGGACCTCTGTACCTCCCAGTATTTGAGGTAGTGTGGGTAGACCAGAGTCTAAGGGGTGTCCTCATCGTCATTGGCTCTGCTGACCTCCACGTTCCCTCTGGCACCGGGTCAATTATTCACCAATCCCTCGTGGGTCTCCCTGACAACCAGCAGCAGCCAGAAAAAAATGAGTCTATTACCATGGCGATGCCAGGTGATGGATTTCCTGTTCGCCAGTGGAGTGCAGGTAGAACTAGACGTAGCCATCAAAGGTGACCTTCACCGCTAAGGCACCTTTTCCAACAGCTCACTCTGCAGACTCCCAGGAGAAGAGAAGAGAAGAGGTGGAAGGGAGGAAGAGAGGAGTGAAATCCATGTTTTACTTGTTTGTTGTGTTTGGTGGTGTGATGTTGTGCATGCAGCAAACCTCAATGACCTTGAGCTGCGTGATAGCACTCCTGCATCCCCCTGTGGACTAGCGCTGCTGTGGTGCTCTGTCTATTAGTCTGTTGCGAACAGACTGCACTGTGCTTTTCTAAGACTGCTGCTTTGTCTGTGGAGAGACAAACTTGTCGGGTGACATTCAAAGAATGACAGTACATCCATTGAATGGATGTCATGGTATGGTGTGGTAGTACAGAGAGACCTGTGTCTCGAAGGCCTTGACTGAGAGGCACACTAGAATTGACAGTTACATATCAGCTTTTGATGTAATATATTTTACTCATGGCACGGCGTTGTCAATTGTATTGTATTATTTCACTTAATAACAGTATTACTAATACAATTAAACAAGTACCAGAGATGGACATTTTTAAAACTGGTACCAATCAAGTCCCACCTTTTGTGCCACATTGCCCATATCCACTAGTGGGGTGGCATCTGTAGTGCTCAAGGCTCGTGCAGGGTAGCACAAAACCAAGCTGTCAGCCCTGCTGTCCCCTTATACAGTCGATGGTGGCACCACAACCTGGAAACCACATGCAGTCAGCACTCCAGGTCAACAGACATGGTCAATACATGTGGTCAATACATGTGGTCAAGACACACGGTCAGTGCAATATTCTACTGCATGCAAAAATATGGACCTAATGACCATACTGTAAGCAAAGGTAGTTATTGAGTGGCTTACCCCAATGTTCCGGTAAGGTCTGTGTGTGTGTGTGTGTGTGTGTGTGTGTGTGTGTGTGTGTGTGTGTGTGTGCGTGTGTGTGTTGGTTTTTCTATCCTTGTGGGGGCCTAAAATCCCCCAAAGTACCCAGGGTAGTAAAACAGGGGAAATTATCCTTCGTGGGGACATTGCCCACGTCCCCATGAGGACAAAGGCTATTTTAAGATCAGGTGTTAGGTTTAGGTATATAATTAGGGTTTTGGTTAGAATTAGGGTAAGTGTAAGGGGATTACTGGTTAGAGTTAGGAGTTAGGTTTGGGTTAGGGTTACGGGTTAAGTTTAGGGTTATTGTAAGGGGATTACTGGTTAGGGTTAGGAGTTAGGTTTGGGTTAAGTTTAGGGTTAATGTAAGGGTAAGGTTTAGGAGTTAGGTTTAGGTTAGGGTTACGGGTTAGGGTTAGGGTTAGGGTTACGGGTTAAGTTTAGGGTTATTTTAAGGGTAAGGTTTAGGGAAAATAGGATTCTGAATAGGAATACATTTTAGGTTCCCTCGATGATAGAAGAACAAAATGTGTGTGCATGTCTGTGGGTGTCTGTGAATGTCTGTGTGTGCCTGTTTACAGATTTGTACATTTGGGGTGTAAAAGTTCATGCATATGTGGGCGGGAGGAAAGTTGGCTGCATTTTATAGGAACAGGTGAGCTATCCAGTGGGGACAGGCAAGTTTTTGGATGTCCCTCTCCTTCCCTCCTCATCTCCTCTCCTTCCCTCCTTATCTCCTCTGCTGTCCAAAGGCTCTCTGTACCGGTGGACGGTTGATGAGTCTGTCTTAATACCAGCGTGTGTCAGCTGTCCTCAGCATGCAGAGGCACTGGAGTGAACAACTCCAGTCTGCTCCGCCTCTCCTCAGCCACACTAGCTCCCAGTAGCTCCCAGGCCCAACCGCCACTGCCACACGCACGCACACACACACACACACACACACACACACACACACACACACACACACACACACACACACACACACACACACACACACACACACACACACACACACACACAAGCCCCCCACAACACCACAGGCCTGGCACAGGAAGAGCAGGAGAGTGTCTGGGCTGCCACACAACTCAGCTTCAGTCAATCATCCTGTTCTCACTTTTGTTTCTCTCTCTACCGAGGATGAAGCCACTAAAAAGAGAGCGATACAGATACCTTCTTGGTTGGTTTATCTCAGAGGAGACTGTGATTATATTATATTACATTATGTGATTATACCTGTATACTGTACATGCTGAAGGTCTTGTAACAGAGCTTGCAGTACATGCTTGGTGTTTTCATTTTTAAAATACATAGGTAGCTGTAATTTTCTCGCATTACTGGGTATAGTCAAGGTTATACATGCATGTGCATAAGAGACCTGCATTGAAAGACGACACACACACACACACACACACACACACACACACACACACACACACACACACACACACACACACACTAGACACACACACACTAGACACACACTAGACACACACTAGACACACACACACACTAGATACACTCTAGACACGTCTTGTCAGAGTTAATGATGTCTAATTTGAGTCTGTGACATGTCACTGATTGATGTGTCCATTACCGAGACAGTAAGCATACGCACTCTCCCTCCATGTCCGTCATTAATCACATGAACCAAGGTCAGGTGGTTTGTAGTTGAGGCTGGCGCTTTACAAGTGGAGCAGGGGCAGATGGGTGGGAGGGACAGGAGAGGAGAGGCTGGCATCCTGGCTGGGACAGTCTGTTTTTCTCTCACCAGTGCCCTATAGTCAATATTACTGTCCGCAACCAACTCCACCCCCATCCAATCATTAGATGGGCATATTTTTCTATAAATAGCCCTATAATGACTATTGACACACAGTAATTACAAACTTTGAGCAGAGGTCCCTGTTTTCCAAACCCATGAACTCTGCTCCAATCACCATTCAGCTCCAGTCACCCTTGAAGTGTCAGAACCTCAATGATCTAAGGGTGTTACTGTGACTCTACAACAGGAAGTATATCACAGTGAGTAAAGAGACACAATATTCTCACACTGTCTGTCCTCTGCTGCCCCCAGTGGTGATACCAGTCTTTCTCAATTTCTGAGGATCACATTGCATCGGCCCACTCGGATATTACGAGTATCCTGGGCACCCAGATGTTGTTACTTGTCAGATGCTCAGTGTGGACTGCCTACCTACCACTAGCGCTATTGTAACTAGAAAGGCCACACTTAAACCAAAAACGAACCTAAACCCTTATTGTTAGTGTGTGGGAGACATGTATGTGTGTTGTACATCTACATCTGCAGTGAGATGACGTTTTCATAAATCCTCTTGTTGTAGACTCATCTCCTGGCATTGTAATGAAGCTGCCAACAGACATTTAAACAGGCGGCGATGGGAAACCTTTCCTCAGTCTGTCTGGCTCATATTGGCAACAGTCTGACAGCAGATCATGTAGGAAAAGGTCAGATTATAGTGAGACAGACGGAGAGTCGGAGACAGTCTGATATTCTAGTCTTGATATTTACTCTGTTAGATTAACTCAAGAGGACTAGGCAACACACGGTGTTGGAACCAGTAGTCTGATGCAAGCCACCCCAGATCAAGGTCAATAATAGATCGGGGAGTCAATAACACTTGGAGAGTCTCAGTGGTAAATAACTTTACTATAAAAGATGGGTAAGATATTTATGTTTAATGTATGTTGGTTGATGTATGAAAGGGAATACCAAAAAAGGAAAATCCTTGAACAGAAAATACATGAAAAGGGTTTTAAGGGTGTGTACAAGTAAAAATGCAAAGCAAAACCAGCCAAAACACATTGGGGCCTACACACAGACCCCCAATGTACCCACTTAGATGATAGAACATTCAAACAATAGAACAAAATACTGTACACTTACTGAATTAGACTAAACTGACTACAATTTATCTTACAAAAGTATTGATCAAAATAATCATCTGATACTGTTTAATTTGACTGCATGATTTTGGATTCATTTTTAAGTTGATGAGACTTTGCAATTTCCCCTCATTCCCCCCAACAGTGGTGGGTTATGGACCAAAACTATCTGAGGCCTGCCTTCATTAATCCAGACAGGACCTGGGGCGTTTCCCTCTCCCTCTGAGAGGGTACCCACCCTGCCTTCGCCCACATCAGGGACAGAGGACAAGACTGATGGCAGAAGGGATGGTAGGAGGCGGGAGAAGGAGGCGGAGAGAGCAGGAGAAGGCCAATTTGTGTGTTAGCCCCTGCAGCAGGACAGGCAGGCACTTAATTCAGTGCAAGCGCATCATTATACGCACCATTTACCAGATGCCCATTTAACATGCAATAATTAGATCACTCAGTTTGGGGAGAAAAGGAGTGAAGAAGCAGGCTACTTAAATGAAGTCCCTTGCCATAACATTAGCTACCCCCTACAGGGTTGATTGTCAAAACTGTTTGAGGGATTAATTCTTTGGAGTGTCGAGGAGCACAAATCGTAATGCATGCAGGCTCTTTGTGTTTTGGGTCTTTGTTCTTTTGTCTACATTTGTTCTCAGAGATTATTTTAGCATGAACAGTGTGTTTTTATCTGATCTCTACAGTACAAACAAATGACAGTACTACTTGTCCTTCTTTGACCTCTTTTAGAAGAACATTTCTTACAATATGTATTGTTTCCAGAAGCTTCCCTTACCTATTGTCTTCCAATCTTGATATTGCTGTCGTTAAATAAACTGCTACTCTGGAGGAATAACTCCAAGTCCATATTGTTGACTCCATATTGCTCTTAATAAATGGAAAAGCATTCCATCTCTTCATGGATATTTCAATCTCAGTCCATTTCTAAATGGCCTAATGTCTTTACCATAATGTTTACTTAATGTCTTCTCCATCATGAAGCCCACTGCTTGAGACTTTTGTCATCATGCGTCCACACACTAGTGCTCTTACTTCAGAGTACCAGTAAATTGAATTCCATTTCATCTGGTCAATTTTATGCCCATTCATTTGATATGAAATATAATTCGTTCAGAGTTTTACTCTGTCTCACCCAGTCAGTCCAGACTAGGGTTGCAAAATTCCTGGAACTTTCAATGAATTCCCTGGTGTTCCCAGGGAATCAGGAGGGAATAAGCAGGACATCCGGAATCCTCCAACCAGGATTTCTGGAAAAACACAGAATTTATTTAAATTCTGGGAATTTTGCAACCCAGACAGACATTAGATCTACAGAACCACCAGATCTTCTATGAAGTGGAACCAAAGCCTCAGTGGCCTCCCTATCACCAGAAGCAGATGTTTCCATTCGTTAGCGGAACACCCTAGGCCTTTATTAGAGCCTTTATGGAGATGTTAATGGAGTAATTTATGGAAGATATAAAAACGAACCAGGTCATCAAGAGTCCTCCAGCTTTCTCCCCGACAGGTTCCAGTGTGTGTCCTGTGCTGCAGGCTAGGCTGTGCTTCACCCCATTCAGCCGAGTGGAGAGGAGCCATTAAACCCTAGTACCTCGGGTAGGGTTGGAGGAAGAGTGGAGATGAAAGCATGTGAGGGGGTTAATGGGTTGAGGAAGACATGGTTCAGGACGTATCCTCATGCTGTAAAGCAGGGTTCCTTAAACTGTGGGTTGAGACCCAAAGTGGGCCCTGGGCATGTGAGAGGTGGGTCGGGAGTTATGAGAATACATACACTATTTTGTTCTTAATTTGGATCATAGGAGGATGATTTGGGTCACTGGAGGACAGTCAAACCTCTGCTGTAAAGAGATACAATATAGTGCTTCTGAATTAGTAATGTTTGGTGCATGCTGTATAGTACCCTCCATGCACCCAGGTGGTGTACTGACTAAACTGCACTGAGGGAATGTATGTTTGATGGCACATAGTTTAACCCTCTGTATTGGGTGTAAAAATGGATCAAGTTGACCCTATGAATCTGTTTCCTGGCTCCGGCTATATTCACCGTAGTTTTCTCCTCTAATAAAATCTGTAAGTACCCCATATGTCTCAATAGCATGGTACAACACCACTGGAACTATAGGAAAGGGGATCTCTTAGTGCCATAGCAACCAGTAGACCTGAGATTGGCCTGCAGTTTAGTTTATGTTTGCCATAATATGTGACTGACCATTTACATCAGTTGCCATCTTTTTGAACTTCAAATCAAAACAAAAATCAAATAAAAGTGACATTGTGTGAAATACCTGCATCTCTTTACTACAGTACTTGTGGATGAACACTTCTGGGATATTTCATTTTGATGGGAATTTGGGTTTTTCGTTTTATGCTAACAAAACAGCACTGCATGGTTAATTTGTTATTATGCCTGTGTGATGGTTTCTATTGCCCAGAAGCCATGCTGGGACCAATAGCTGGGACCATAACAGAGCACTGACACACTGTCACCAGAAGTGACATGAAGGAAGCTACTGATTCACTTAGAAATGGAAGGCCCAGTTAGTGAGTAATGCAATCATTGTCATATTCACTAGCAGTTTTCAGTCATAGATTATTTAGCCATCTAATAACACAAATAGCTTTTTTTCCCTGTGTCACTGGGATTGGCAGGCTCTGATTGGCTAGTTAGCCCGTTTTGGTTTGCAGATCAAATTAAACTACCCTCAGCCATCATTTCTGGATTAATGTTACATGACAGTCTCAGGCCCATATTTACTGCCGATTTGAAGGCGTGTCTGTGTGTATGTGTGCTTGTTTGTGGGCAGAATAATTTACACAAATGCAGCTTTTTATCTCAATATCAAATCATTTCTGGGTAACAATTAAGTTCCTTACTGTGATTGTTTTTCAATTAAAAGGATCAAAAATAACCAAAAATAGCTTACACTAAAAGGACATTATCATATCATTTTGACAGTTTCACAGTATTATTCCATCCTCATAGTGTGGAAGTATATATAAAACACAGTCAAATCATGTTTTTCCCTGCACTGTACATTTAAGTCTTTTTTCTCTGCATATCTACACTTTTAGAAAAAAAGGTGCTATCTAGAACGTTATAGGGTTCCTCAGCTGTTCAAATAGGAGAATAGCCCTTTTTATTCCAGGTAGAACCCTTTTGGGTTCCATGTAGATAAGAACCTTCTTTTGGGGACCCAAAAGGGTTCCCCCTGGAACCAAAAGGGTTCTGCTATAGGGACATGCCGAATAACCATTTTAGAAGCCTTTTTTCAAAGAGTGTATCTTTTAAATTATAGGCCCTAAGATACTACAATCTAATTCTAATTCTCCCTTTGTTGTATCGTACCAATTAGTAACAAACCGCCGCAGGTCATATTGATCTAAGCAGTGACAAAAGGCATGCAATATAGATATTGATTACCTGTCATGTGTCAGATGACATCAGTTCTCAAGGTCAGCTGTCAATCACCTGCATAATCAAGTGGTCCCTGACCCCTTCCCCTGTCCCCACCATCCACCCCAGCCACTCTCCCTGACCCTTCCCCTGTCCCCACCATCCACCCCAGCCACTCTCCCTGACCCTTCCCCCTGTCCCCACACTCCACCCCAGCCACTCTCCCTGACCCTTCCCCCTGTCCCCACACTCCACCCCAGCCACTCTCCCTGACCCTTCCCCCTGTCCCCACACTCCACCCCAGTCACTCTCCCTGGCCACTCCCTCTGGCCCCACCCTCCACACCAGCCACTCCACCCAGCCACTCTTCCTGACCAAGCCCCCTGGCTTTCTATGCTCCACCCCAGCCACGCTCTCTGACCCCTCCCCCTGACCACATGCTCCACCCCAGCCCCTCCCCCTGACCCCTCCCCTTGGTCCCATACTCCACGCCAGCCACTCTCCCTGACCACTTAAGACAAACATTAGCCGGACAGTAATTAAATTAAGAGCTAGTTTTACCATTTGTTCTGGCTTTGATCAGCAATTCATATGAATACATGAATACTGTCTATAGACCTAATGGCCTCAGCGGTAATGCAGTCAATATGTAGCCTGCTTAATCTGCATCTTCTGATACTCATTAAGAACATTGTCCATTGGGGAAAATAAACAAGCATGCAAGCATTTATTCTGCACTGCCACATCTTGTAAGTGCGAGTTCTATCATACTGCCACAATGGTGCTCCTCCCAATGTGTGTCTATTTTCTGGTATTTTACCTTTTGTTCTTGTTGAAGGCTATTCTGTTTCAAAAATACTCTACTGTGCTCCTACAAAACTGCCAGGCTGCCTCAGGGTATTTTTTTTAGAGTCATTACAGGTACATCAGTAGAGACTTAGTTGAGGAGAGGCTGCTGACTTCTACAGAGAAGTTGTTGCACCATGTGTGGATGGAGTGTGAATCTGAGGATGATGTGGGGCGCTGAGCTGAGGCCTCCCTGCTCCGGGCGCAGAGTGACACGTCATGTGTGATCTGACAAATTCTGCTTTGGTCCGGAATCAAAGAGGTGGAAATTGGCTGAATATGTGTGAGGCAGAACATCAATTTATACTCTGCAGATAAAAGGTCCTCTCTCTGGCTGGCTGTAATTTTTCCAAGGCACACTGATGGCTAGCAGGGCTGGCAGAGAGACTGTACACAGTGGGTGTCTAAAAGCAGGAAGTATGATGTTACTATGTGATGATGTTCTCATGTGATGTCATCTTTATGTACCTTAATCATTTTTGGTTACATAAAGAGACATTACAGTGTACATACAGTTACATTTCCCGTATGTCTCAGTTGGTAGAGCATGGCCCTTGCAACACTAGGGTTGTGGGTTCAGTTCCCACGGAGGACCAGTACAGAGGAGAAAAAAATAAAATGCATGCACTTACTACTGAAAGTCTGCTAAATAATTAAAAAGAAATGTCTTTATGTCAATCATTTGAGTGAGATATGAAGGAATATGTGCCAGCTTTCAGAAAATTAAGTTCTTTAAATGACAGTTATCCTTCCGATAACTTCAACAACAAAAAACACAATAGCTTTATAATGTCAACTATTGAAAAGCACATTCAATTGAAAATAACGAGATTTGAATGACTTTGACATTAACAGGATGGCTTAGAATAAGGTGTGAAAGTATGTTTTGTACTATGGGGCCTCTTCAGAGATCCGCCCCCTTGGCCCAAGGGGTCCCATTACCTAAATCATCTCCATTAGTCTTTCTCTGTGGGGACTGTCGGGCTGACTGAACCAAACCCACAAACCTGCTTGCACACTTGAAAACAGCTTTTATAATGCCACCTCTTTATTGCCCTCCAGTTTTACGATTTACATACAAATTGATCTTGAGGTAAATCAGATGTCACTTTTCTCCGGGTCACTGATAACACGCTGAGATAATGAAATAAGGGTCCACTGAGTGCTATGCTACCACGGAGACCAGATGGGTCTAACTCTTAATGCAGTGTGTGTGTGTGTGTGTGTGTGTGTGTGTGTGTGTGTGTGTGTGTGTGTGTGTGTGTGTGTGTGTCTGTGTGTCTGTCTGTCTGTCTGTCTGTCTGTGTGTCTGTCTGTGTGTCTGTCTGTGTGTCTGTCTGCGTGTGTCTGTCTGTCTGTCTGTCTGTCTGTCTGTCTGTCTGCGTGTGTCTGTCTGTGTGTCTGTCTGCGCACACGTCTGTTTACTTTCTCTATGAAGATGTGTGATCATTCATTTGACAGTGTTTTATAGAGTACATGCCTCCCCTGAATGGGTCTGTGATTGGTTTGATGCGAGCTGTGATTACCTGAGTCTGCTTGCCAGGATGCAGCTCAGTCTAGACCAGCAGCATCCATGCATGGAAAGTCCTCATTCCATACACACATATTACAGTAGATTTAGAAATTGGCTACGAATACACGTTTTCTTACATACAATTTATTCTGGCAGTTGAAGCAGTTACACATTCAGATGACAGTGTTAATCTTCTTTCCAATTTTGAAAGTTGTCCAATAGAGTTCAATATATTTCTGTGACCAGAATAAAACCCACAAGCAAACCATTATTGACTACATTGTAATGACATGCAATTCCCCCCTCCAGAGAGAGAGAGAGGCAGGGGGAATGCATGCAGGGGAGGGCCCAAGGCCCAGGGTAGCACACGGAGAGGGGAAAGAACTGAACGGACCATCGCACCCTATTAATGTTGTCACTGGGAAGTTAATAAGCAGAGCGATATGAGACATGTTTCTGTAATAGAGGACTGGTAATGTGGGGAGCCGTGTGTGACTGCATGGTGGAGTGTAGTTGTAAGCATGATATGTGTTGATGAAGTTCATTATGTCAGCGATTTCTTTAAATAAAAGGAAGTGTGTGCATGTGTTCTAAAAATGACGCACCTTATTGAGAATAATGTTATTGCTTATCATGCTTTTTAATTCCTGCCTACTGTGGCAACATCTTCAGCAGAGGTTAGCTATTGTGGGCTCAGATGAGTGGTTCTCCTCTACTTTACCCTCTTACAAATCTAATTGACCAGATATGAGAAGGTTTTCCCAAGCTATCATTCATTGGGGGAATTGTTAATGGTGAGAGATTACAGATCCTTAGTTATACACATTTTTAAAAGGTTTGACCAGAGTTTGTTCCCAATGGATGAAGAAAAGGGAGTAATCTGTCAGAGTGACAGGTCTGAAATGGGACGATGCCTTTGTTCCCTCCCCAGCTCTATACTTTTCACAATTGTAATATTTGTTAAGTAACTCCAGTATGCATGAGCCACTGCCCAAGTATTGGATTTCCAGCTGTCACACCCCAATCAAAGAGATGACTGGCATCTTCCTGTTAACATCCTCACTCTATTTCAGGACTGGGCCCTACCTTCTTGTAGGATCTTAATTTGAGTTTCCCACAGCAGGAAAAATAATCCTGCAGAAACAGGGATGATATATTTTTAGTTGGGGCAAATCAAGTCTGACATTTTTTAAGTGGAAATGACTAACTATAGAATATTTTTTTATTTAACCTATATTTAACAAGGCAAGTCAGTTTACAGTGACAATGATGGCCTACCCAGGCCAAACCCTAACCCGGACAACACTGGACCAATTCTGGTACGCCCTATGGGACTCCCAATCACGGCCGGTTGTGATACAGCCTGGAATCAACCCAGGGTCTGAGATGCAATGCCTTAGACCGCTGCACCACCCGGAAGCCCAAGCTGTCTTTAAAAATACACATTTTAAACCTTGAACACACTACAAGTTTGTATTTCCTGCTGTTCAGGAAATTTCCTGCAGTAACAGTGATCAAATTCAAATCTAACATCTGTAGTTATGTACTCTACTGTTTTCATTTGTAAAAAAACAAAAATCTAAATTAGTTTTTTAAATCCAATCACTCAGTTCTGATTGGATTTGAAATGAGAACATTGTATTAGCTGACAATTAATTAAAGATTCCAAACAGATACTGGCAACCGCAGTGAGAATAGCCTATATCAATGCATGTGCCATTGTTTATATGATGCTTGGTTTGCCAGATTTAGGCCATCCTCCTCACTGTAATTTCCCAGTACAGTATGTCTTTCCCTAACATAACTCTGTCAACAGCATGTATAAAGAGAGACTATAACAGGGCAGTAGTTTATATTCTACTCCCAATAGGTAGTGGTCGTCTCTCAGCGGGCTGTCTCTGGCCAGTCAGTCCTTAACTTTGGCATGCTGAGAGACATAAATCAATAGGACAATAACCTGGATGGCCCTGGCCCTCTCACTGCCCAAGGTGCTCCACTTGGAATTGATAAAGGTGGGGACTAACGAGCCCAGAGCCAATAGCAGCACAGCTTGGTAAATTTAACACAAATTGTCCTATTTTATTGGGTTTATGATCTGTGGACCTGAGTAACAGGTGCTCCAGTTAAAAGGCCTGACAAATGGAACACAAAGATTTCCCAGCGCCAGTCAATGTTATTATAAAGATTAAAAAATACTGTAGGTGTCAGGGAAAAGGAGTTACTGCCAAAGCTTCTAGATACTATACTATCTGGGTAGGAAACTGCTCACTGCTGGCTCTAGTATGGATTGATCTGATTTATGACACAGACACCCCCTGGTCCACAGACACCCCCTGGTCCACAGAACCCCCTTGTCCGGGCTGAAGACCTCTGGTAGTCTCCTAGCTGTAATACACTGCCAGTCACTACACGTACAAACTGTCTCTCTCTCACACACACACACAAGCATGTGCACGGACACGCACACAGACACGTATTCTTGCTCGTACTGAATAGGAATGTAACCAAATTAAAATCAAGATAATTCAACATGGACATTGTTATGAATATTGATTCAATAATGGCAACAATTAATCTGTGGCGGTGCAAGGCATCTTTCACTATGCAGTGATTACCTACTTGGTGTTCGTGTTTGGATGTCCATTTGTTTTTCATGAATTATGTGGACACAACACGGTTGTGGCTCCAGCTGTAAACGGCTTTAGATCTCTGTCCGATATGCTGAAACTGACATTAAGGTCTGCACTCTTAGAAAAAAGGTGCTATCTAGAAACTAAAAGGTTTCTTCAGCTGTCCCCATAGGAGAATCCTTTGACTAACCCTTTTTGGTTCCAGGTCAAATAAATATAAAAAAATGTCACATGCGCCGTGAAATACTTACTTACAAGCCCTTAACCACCAATGCAGTTTTAAGGAAATAGATTTAAGAAAATATAGTACTAAATTAACTAAAGTAATGTAAATTGTCCGGGTAGCCATTTGATTAGTTGTTCAGCAGTCTTATGGCTTGGTGGTAGAAGCTGTTAAGGAGCCTTTTGGAACTAGACTTGGTGCTCCGGTACCGCTTGCCGTGCGGTAGCAGAGAGAACAGTAGAACCCTTTGCACAGAGAGTTCTACATGGAACCCAAAAGGGTTCTCCTATAGGAACAGCCAAAGAACACTTGATGATGTGATGCTGTGCAGCCATGCAACACAGACAGTAAGCAACCCGGCAACGAGCTCTTCACTGCTATCCCTCCGGTTCATTTGAGTGAATCTGAGCCAGGGCTAGGGATTCCACAATCTGGTTGCCCTATTCCGGTGATGTAGTCGTCAATAAACCTTGAGTCCCCAATCTCTAGTGTTCGAGTCCCAGTCTGAGTCCTTTATAATCGAGTCACGAGTCCCTTGGTAGTGCTAAAAGCTGCGGTCCAACCATTGTTAAAGCTAAATTTCTTTACAGTGTTGCACATTTGTAAGGCTAAGTAGATAATGCAGATATCTAACATGTACTGTTATACCTGGTACTTTATATTGAATTATGCAAGAGAGAGAGATTTTCTGATAGCAAACTCTCCACCGGTCGAGTCCAAATCCAAGCCACCACTGGTCGAGTCCAAATCCAAGTCACCACAGGTCGAGTCCGAATCCAAGTCACCACTGGTCGAGTCCAAATCAAAGTCACCACCGGTCGAGTCCGAATCCAAGTCACCACCGGTTGAGTCCGAATCCAAGTCACCACCGGTCGAGTCCGAATCAAAGTCACCACCGGTTGAGTCTGAATCCGAGTCAACACTGGTCGAGTCCGACTAAGAGTCACCACTAGTCGAGTCCAAATCCAAGTCACCACTGGTCGAGTCCAAATCAAAGTCAACACTGGTCAAGTCCGAATGAAAGTCACCACTAGTCGAGTCCAAATCAAAGTCACCACTGGTCGAGTCCGAATCCGAGTCACCACTGGTTGAGTCCGAATCCGAGTCACCACTGGTCGAGTCCGAATCCGAGTAACCACTGGTCGAGTCCGAATCTGAGTCACCACTGGTTGAGTCCGAATCCAAGTCACCACTGGTTGAGTCCGAATCAAAGTCACCACTGGTCGAGTCCGAATCTGAGTCACCACTGGTTGAGTCCAAATCAAACTCTCCACCGGTCGAGTCCAAATCAAAGTCACCACCGGTCGTGTCCGAATCCAAGTCACCACTGGTCGAGTCCAAATCCAAGTCACCACTGGTCGAGTCCAAATCCAAGTCACCACTGGTCGTGTCCGAATCCAAGTCACCACTGGTCGAGTCCAAATCCAAGTCACCACTGGGCGAGTCCAAATCAAAGTCACCACTAATCGAGTCCAAATCAAAGTCACCACTGGTCGAGTCCGAATCCGAGTCACCACTGGTTGAGTCCGAATCCAAGTCACCACTGGTCGAGTCCAAATCCAAGTCACCACTGGTTGAGTCCGAATCCGAGTCACCACTGGTTGAGTCCGAATCCAAGTCACCACTGGTTGAGTCCGAATCCAAGTCACCACTGGTTGAGTCCGAATCCGAGTCACCACTGGTCGAGTCCACATCCAAGTCACCACTGGGCGAGTCCCAAATCCAAGTCACCACTGGTCGAGTCCAAATCCAAGTCACCACTGGTCGAGTCCAAATCCAAGTCACCGCTGGTCGAGTCCCAAATCCAAGTCACCACTGGTCGAGTCCCAAATCCAAGTCACCACTGGTCGAGTCCGGATCCGAGTCACCACTGGTCGAGTCCAAATCCAAGTCACCACTGGTCGGGTCCAAATCCAAGTCACCACTGGTCGAGTCCAAATCCAAGTCACCACTGGTCGAGTCCAAATCCGAGTCACCACTGGTCGAGTCCAAATCAAAGTCACCACTGGTCGAGTCCGAATCTGAGTCACCACTGGTTGAGTCCAAATCAAACTCTCCACCGGTCGAGTCCAAATCAAAGTCACCACCGGTCGAGTCCGACTCAAAGTCACCACCGGTTGAGTCCGAATCCAAGTCACCACTGGTCGAGTCTGAATCCGAGTCACCACTGGTCGAGTCTGAATCCGAGTCACCACTGTTTGAGTCTGAATCCGAGCCACCACTGGTCAAGTCCGAATCAAAGTCACCACTGGTTGAGTCCGAATCCGAGTCACCACTGGTCGAGTCCGAATCCAAGTCACCATTGGTTGCGTCCAAATCCAAGTCACCACTGGGCGAGTTCCAAATCCAAGTCACCACTGGTCGAGTCCAAATCCAAGTCACCACTCGTCGTGTCCAAATCCAAGTCACCACTGGTCGAGTCCAAATCCAAGTCACCACTGGTCGAGTTCAAATCCAAGTCACCACTGGTCGAGTCCAAATCCAAGTCACCACTGGTCGAGTCCAAATCCAAGTCACCACTGGTCGAGTCCAAATCAAAGTCACCACTAGTCGAGTCCAAATCAAAGTCACCACTGGTCGAGTCCGAATCCGAGTCACCACTGGTCGAGTCCGAATCCGAGTCACCACTGGTCGTGTCCGAATCCGAGTCACCACTGGTCGAGTCCGAATCCAAGTCACCACTGGTTGAGTCCAAATCCAAGTCACCACCGGTCGAGTCCGAATCAAAGTCACCACCGGTTGAGTCCGAATCCAAGTCACCACTGTTTTGAGTCTGAATCCGAGTCAACACTGGTCGAGTCCGAATAAGAGTCACCACTAGTCGAGTCCAAATCCAAGTCACCACTGGTCGAGTCCAAATCAAAGTCACCACTGGTCAAGTCCGAATGAAAGTCACCACTAGTCGAGTCCAAATCAAAGTCACCACCGGTCGAGTCCGACTCAAAGTCACCACCGGTTGAGTCCGAATCCAAGTCACCACTGGTCGAGTCTGAATCCGAGTCACCACTGGTCGAGTCCGAATCCGAGTCACCACTGTTTGAGTCTGAATCCGAGCCACCACTGGTCAAGTCCGAATCAAAGTCACCACTGGTTGAGTCCGAATCCGAGTCACCACTGGTCGAGTCCGAATCCAAGTCACCACTGGTTGAGTCCAAATCCAAGTCACCACTGGGCGAGTTCCAAATCCAAGTCACCACTAGTCGAGTCCAAATCCAAGTCACCACTGGTCGTGTCCAAATCCAAGTCACCACTGGTCGAGTCCAAATCCAAGTCACCACTGGTCGAGTTCAAATCCAAGTCACCACTGGTCGAGTCCAAATCCAAGTCACCACTGGTCGAGTCCAAATCCAAGTCACCACTGGTCGAGTCCAAATCAAAGTCACCACTAGTCGAGTCCAAATCAAAGTCACCACTGGTCGAGTCCGAATCCGAGTCACCACTGGTCGAGTCCGAATCCGAGTCACCACTGGTCGTGTCCGAATCCGAGTCACCACTGGTTGAGTCCGAATCCAAGTCACCACTGGTTGAGTCCAAATCCGAGTCACCACTGGTTGAGTCCGAATCCAAGTCACCACTGGTCGAGTCCGAATCCAAGTCACCACTGGTCGAGTCCACATCCAAGTCACCACTGGTCAAGTCCAAATCCAAGTCACCACTGGTCGAGTCCAAATCCAAGTCACCACTGGTCGAGTCCGAATCCAAGTCACCACTAGTCGAGTCCAAATCCAACTCACCACTGGTCGAGTCCAAATCCGAGTCACCACTGGTCGAGTCCAAATCCAAGTCACCACTGGTCGAGTCCGAATCCGAGTCACCACTGGTCGAGTCCGAATCCAAGTCTCTCACAGTGCCTTTCTCCAGTCCACTCATGGGCATTACTGTATATGAATGAATATTTCCCTACACAGTGACGATAAATGTTTGTATTTACAGTGAACAATGCATTGTGCTGCATGACTTGCTAATCTACATTGATATGGCTGATCAATGTCATGATTATTGAGCTACAAAAGTAATTATTATGCAAGCCTGTTATATTGCAGGCTTTATGATACAACAACACATTTGTAGGTGTGAGCAGGAGTATTCAGGTGCATAATATGTGTTAAAAGTGTATAATATAAACATATATTGCATCCATGCGTTTATGCACTGCATTTCTCAGAAGGGAGAAAGAGAGAAACTGTGGAAAATAGGATTGCTGACTCTAGCAGGCTAAGGGGTGTCAAAGACACTAAACAACAGGCCCCTATGTGGGTGATGACATGTCCCCCTGCAACCAGTAGCAGACCCACAAATCCAGTTCCCAGCCAAGGCATGGGCAGAGGCATCATGCAATAGCCAGTTCCAAGCTCTCAGACAGAGACACACACATCTAGTCAGTTCACTGAAAGTCGTCATAACAACCTGTCTGTCAGTCTGACAAAACACCATTAGTGGCAGGGGATACTTTACAGATGTAGGGTATGACAGAGAGATAGTCAATCCACACACACCAAATCAGAGGTCAACATACATTTTGATTTTTTACTCTTTGACCTTTCAGTAATTTAGCAGACATTCTCATCCAGAGCGACATACAGGAGCAATTAGGGTTAAGTGCCTTGCTTAAGGGCACATCAACAGATTTTTCACCTAGTCAGCTCAGGGATTCAAGCCAGTTATTGGCCCAAAACTCTTAATCTCTAGGCTACCGGATAGTCCATCTGTAGATGCTTTACAAATAGTCATCCTATCAACAAACTATCTGTTGATAAGTGACCGCTTGCTAAGGTTATGGTTAGCGTTAGGGTTAGGTTTAGAATAAGGGTTAGGGTAAGGTTTAAGATTAGGGTTAAGGTTAGGGCTAGGGTTAAGGTTAGGGCTAGGGTAGGTAGATAGTTAGTTGAAATGTTACTGATTGTCTGCAGATAGTCTGTAGAGCATCTACAGATGGATTATTCAAATAAGGAGTTATTTAGGCCTATAATGTAAACAGTCAAATTACAAATACGGTATGATTTGATAATGATGGATTGATTATAAATGTTTAATAGGTGATTTATATCGGTAACTGATGTGAAAGGCAATTATAGTGACATTAGGTGTCCAACTCCTGGTGGGGCAGTCTGAATAATGGTTTGGTAGATAGCAGATGGTTTGACTGCCAGTAAGTGAATAGGATTTTTGATTATGACTCATTTTGAAAGGGAAATTGAGTTTTCCTGTGCCACACTGTGCTGGCTGTGGAGAGAAGCTCATATATAATTGTCTCACCATGCACACACACAAACAAGCACACACACACACAAACAAGCACACACACACACACACACACACACACACACACACACACACACACACACACACACACACACACACACACACACACATTCCACATCAGCCATACATCTCCTGAGGCCGAGCTCAAATGTCAGTTTTACTCAACACACCCACCCTCCTCTCGCTCGCTCTCTCTTGCTCTCATGTACATGCACGCACGCTCGCACGCACACAGACACAAATCTGTGGGAGGTCCTGGGGGGGACATGATACAGAGATCTCTACCCATTGATATCTCTGTCTGATAACTGTGTGTGAAGGTCATTTGTCCCCCTCCTCGTCCAGCCTTATCGTAAATCACCATGATGAGCATTCATGGAGGCAGCAGACCACTACCCAGACTCCCTCAGTCTTGTATTTCATTACACAGGCAGATGTGTACAATAAATAACTCCCTGTTGTGACCATTTCATCCACTCCACTCATGATGTTCCACACTGACACATTGCCCGTCAACCCAGCCTCTGTCTGTCTCGCTCTCTCTCCATCCTCAAGCATCTTCACAGTAGAGTGTGTTGCCTTCAGTTCATGCTGTCTTTATTTGTCTCAAGGCCATTGTTATTGTTGATGGGAGATTAACAGACTTATCTTTGGGCTAAAAACAAAGCTAGACAGCTGCCGTTCAGAAATATTATTTAAAAAATCATCCCCTCAAAAATGACTAAACCCAAAACGCCCTTGTATTCCTGCACCATTCCTCCAATCTCTGCTGCTTACCAAGAAGCATCATAGGCGTGCAACCCAAGTCTCCTTGGGTTGACACCTTCTCATACAGAGTGAGGAGGAGTGAGAATGTGTGTGTGTGTGTGTGTGTGTGTGTGTGTGTGTGTGTGTGTGTGTGTGTGTGTGTGTGTGTGTGTGTGTGTGTGTGTGTGTGTGTTTGTGTGTGTGTGTGTGTGTGTGTGTGTGTGTGTGTGTGTGTGTGTGTGTGTGGTGTGTTTGGACCCTGAGGCGATGACAGAGCGATCAAACTCCACGTGTCAAATATAAATTGCTTTGACCTTTTTCCTCTCCGACTCATAGCTGGGACATTTTATGCCAAATGGAAATAGTGCTCAGGTCGGCAGAATATTAGAAAAACAGGGACTGGAATGTGGAAATTAACAGAGGTATGTCCTCTATGGGAGAAACTGAAAACTGCAATCCTCTGGGAATGTGCATTTCCTATTTACGAAAAAAATGTTCCAGAAACCTTGACATTCATTTCAATACTTCCAACCCTCAAGGTAAATTGTATGGATTGTACGATAATGGAAATATTACGAAGTCTGGGGGGGGAGGCATAGAGCAAATGATCATATTACAGCATTAGCTCATTTTCATTTAGATAATAATGCAGCTTTACAGTAAGCTAACATTACGCCTACTGCTCCTCTCAACTACAAAAGGTGAAGGGGCAGCTTTGTGTTGTTGTCTAAGGCTTTACCCCATTCCCACATTTAAGTTCTTCAAAGTTGCATAAAGTGCCTTCAGAAAGTATTCAGACCCCTTGAATTATTCTACATTTCGTTGTGTTACAGCCTGAATTCAAAATGGATCCAATGTTTTCCCTCACCCATCTGCAAACATTACCCCATAATTACAAAGGGAAAACATGTTTTTAGAAATGTTTGCTAATTTGTTGAAAATTAAATAAATAAATACAGTTGAAGTCGGAAGATTACATACACCTAGGTTGGAGTCATTTTAACTCGTTTTTCAACCACTCCACAAATGTCTTGTTAACAAACTATAATTGTCACGGCTTCCGCCGAAGTTGTTCCCTCTCCTTGTTCGGGCGGCGTTCGGTGGTCGAAGTCACCGACTTTCTAGCCATCGCTGATCCTCTTTTCATTTTCCTTTGGTTTTGTCTTGTATCACACCTGGTACTAATCCCATCAATGACATGTTGTGTATTTAACTCTCTGTTCTCCCTCATGTCCTTGTCGGTGATGTATTGTTTGTAAGCATTGTGCAAGTTATGTTTTGGTGTGCGACGTATTTTGTACCCCCACTTACATTATTTTGTATATTTGGGTTTTCGGAGTTTTTGAGTACTTATTCAATTGCTCCGTTATACCAAGTTCGATCTCTTGCGCCTGACTTCCCTGCCACCAGCACACACCCTTACAATAGTTTTGGCAAGTCAGATTATTTCACTTATAATTCACTCTATCACAATTCCAGTGGGTCAGAAGTTTACATACACTAAGTTGAAATTCCAGAAAATAATGTCATGGCTTTAGAAGCTTCTGATAGGCTAATTTACATCATTTGAGTCAATTGGAGGTGTACCTGTGGATTTATTTCAAGGCCTACCTTCAAACTCAGTGCCTCTTTGCTTGACATCATGGGAAAATCAAAAGAAATCAGAAAAAAATAGCAGATTTCCACAAGTCTAGTTCATCCTTGGGAGCAATTTCCAAATGCCTGAAGGTACCACGTTCATCTGTACAAACAATAGTATGCATGCATAAACATCATGGGACCACGCAGCCGTCATACCGCTTAGGAAGGAGATGCGTTCTGTCTCCTAGAGATGAACGTACCTTGGTGCGAAAAGTGCAAATCAATTCCAGAACAACAGCATAAGACCTTGTGAAGATACTGGAGGAAACAGCTACAAAAGTATCTATATCCACAGTAAAACAAGTCCTATATCGACACAACCTGAAAGGCCAGTCAGCAAGGAAGAAGCCAGAGCTCCAAAACGCCATAAAAATGCCAGACTACGGTTTGCAACTGCACATGGGGACAAGTATCGTACTTTTTGGAGAAATGTCCTCTGTTCTGATGAAACAAAAATAGAACTGTTTGGCCATAATGGCCATCATTATGTTTGGAGGAAAAAGGGGGAGGCTTGCAAGCCAAAGAACACCATCCCAAATGTGAAGCAAGGGGGTGGCAGCATCATGTTGTTGGGGTGTTTTGCTGCAGGAGGGACTGGTGCACTTCACAAAATAGATGACATCATGAGGAAAGAAAAATGATGTGGATATATTGAAGCAACATCTCAAGACATCAGTCAGGAAGTTAAAACTTGGTCGCAAATGGATCTTCCAAATGGACAATGACCCCAAGCATACTTCCTAAGTTGTGGCAAAATGGCTTAAGGACAACAAAGTCAAGGTATTGGAGTGGCCATCACAATGCCATGACCTCAAATATAGAACTGAAAAAGCATGTGCCAGCAAGGAGGCCTACAAACCTGACTCAGTTACACCAGCTCTGTCAGGAGGAATGGGCCAAAATTCACCCAACTTATTGTGGGAAGCTTGTGGAAGGCTACCCAAAACGTTTGACCCAAGTGAAACAATTTAAAGGCCAATGCTACCAAATACTAATTGAGTGTATGTAAACTTCTGACCCACTGGGAATGTGATGAAATAAATAAAAGCTCAAATAAATTATTCTCTCTACTATTATTCTGACATTTCACATTGTTAAAATAAAGTGGTGATCCTAACTGACCTAAGACAGGGAATTCTTACTAGGATTAAATGTCAGGAATTGTGAAAAAATGAGTTTAAATGTATTTGGCTAAGGTGTATGTACACTTTCGACTTCAACTGTATATAATTTACATAAATATTCACACCCCTGAGTCAATACTTTGCAGAAGCACCTTTGGCAGTGAATACAGCTGTGAGTCTTTCTGGGTAAGTCTATAAGAGCTTTCCATACCTGTGCAACATTTGCCCATTATTCTTTTCAAAATTCTTAGAGCTCTCTCATATTGGTTGTTGATCATTGCTAGACACCCATTTTCAGGTCTTGCCATAGATTTTCAAGTATTAAGTCAAAACTGTAACTCTGCCACTCAGGAACATTCACTGTTTTCTTGGTAAACAACTCCAGTGTATATTTGGCCTTGTGTTTTAGTTTATTGTTCTGCTGAAAGGTGGATTCATCTTCCAGTGTCTGTTGGAAAGCAGACTGAACCAGGTTTTCCTCCAGGATTTTGCCCGTGCTTAACCTTATTCAGTTTCTTTTTTATCTTGAAAAATTCCCCAGTACTTAATTATTACAAGCATACCCATAACATCATGCAACCACCACTATGATTGAAAATATAATAATAATGTGTTATATTGGATTTGCCCCAAATGTAACACTTTGTATTCAGTACAAAAAGTGAATTGTTTAGGCACATTTTTGCAGTTTTACTTGATTTCCAGGATGCATGTTTTTAAATATGTGATTCTGTACAGGCTTTCTTTTTTCCCTCTGTCAATTTGGTTAGCATTGTGGAGTAACTACAATGTTGTTGATCCATCTTCAGTTATCTCCTATCACAGCCATTACACTCTGTAACTGTTTTAAAGTCACCATTGGCCTCATGGTGAAATCCCTGAGTGGTTTTCTTCCTCTCCAGCAACTGAGTTAGGAAGGATGCCTATATCTTTGTAGTGACTTCTTTGCAAGGCATTGGAAAACTTCCCTGGCCTTTGTGGATGAATCTGTGTTTGAAATTCATTGCTCGACTGAGGGACCTTACATATCTGTGGGGTACAGAGATGAGGTAGTCATTCAAAAATCATGTTAAACACTATTATTGCACACAGTGAGTCCAAGCAACTTATTATGTGATTTTCTAAGCACATTTTTACTCCTGAACTTGTTTAGGCTTGCCATAACAAAGGGGTTGAATACTTATTGACACAATACATTTCAGCTTTTCATTTTTGATTCAGTTCCACTTTGACGTTATGGGGTATTGTGTGTAGGCCAATGACAAAGAATCTGAATTGAATCCATTTTAAATTCTAGCTATAACACAACACAATTTGTAAAAAGTCAAGGGGTCTGAATACTTTCTGAAGGCACTGTAAATGCATCTCATAAAGGGACCTGTCTTTGATGGCCATCTGGTCAGAAGTCATGTTTATAAATGGACCCTTGAGACACTTGACTTTTGAGTTACCAGCCTTGATTACTCTCTTGGCCTAATGCAATATTCATGCATTAGCCTGGGCGTGCATTACTTTCTCTCTTCTCCATTTCCCCTCCTCTCCTTGTGCTGTTCCCAGTAATTGAAATTTCTGAAGTGTGGCATGTTTAATAATGGAATTAATTTCCCATGGAAAGTGTGTGAGATTGACAACGCACGGCGTGCAGAGGCGGGGAGTGGATGTCTTTTTTTAAGGGAAGAAATGTCTGACTGCGAGCTAATTTGCCCTGTAGTAGGTTTTATAGATTTCTGATATTATCAAGGACTGGTTTTATTTAGCTTTATGCTTGTGTTCAATTACCTAACGCATGGAATTATTTCATACTGTACTGCCCACGAAGATCAGATGTCCATAACTGATTGGAAATGAGTGAGATGCAGTTGAGTGATCCATAAAACAGTTTGAGATTAACATTTTCCATCTCAGCACTGTGAGTATGTGTAATATCAGCGACATTCATACTACAAAATGTAGTGTGGTGAAGAGTCAATAGTGAAGAGTCAAAGAATGAAATCTGTCACAGTGTTTTTTTTCATCATATGAGAGGTAGCAAGGAAGAGACAGAGAGAGAGAGTATTAGGATATGACAGAGTAGAATATGCAAAGTGCTGATAAATGGACCAGAAGGAGGAGGGGATTCCCAGCTGCTTGTTAGGAGATAATGATCAAACTGGGTTGACCTCTGAGGCAGTTAATATGAAGCAGACTGCAGCACCCAGTGAGCTGGCTCGGTCGTAAACGACAGACAGACCATCTGAGACAGAGAACAAAAGCCTGCAGCTCTCAGTCCAGCACTTCTCAGCACGGCCACTCACTCACCACGCTGGAGAGACAGGGAACAAAATCTGCATCCCGCTTCACTGGCACATGTTTTAAATCACTAGAGAACATGATGGTGCTATTCTTTCTATCTCTCTCTGTCTCTCTCTCTCTCTCTTTCTATTTCTCTCGCTCTATCTTTGTAACACACTACTTTCGCTCACCATCCACTTTCTCCTTGGTCAGCATCCACTTTCACCATCCACTTTCTCCTTGGTCAGCATCCACTTTCACCATCCACTTTCTCCTTGGTCAGCATCCACTTTCACCATCCACTTTCTCCTTGGTCAGCATCCACTTTCACCATTCACTTTCTCCTTGGTCAGCATCCACTTTCACCATCTACTTTCTCCTTGGTCAGCATCCACGTTCACCATTCACTTTCTCCTTGGTCAGCATCCACTTTCACCATCCACTTTCTCCTTGGTCAGCATCCACTTTCACCATCCACTTTCTCCTTGGTCAGCATCCACTTTCACCATCCACTTTCTCCTTGGTTAGCATCCACTTTCACCATTCACTTTCTCCTTGGTTAGCATCCACTTTCACCGTCCACTTTCTCCTTAGTTAGCATCCAATTTCACCATCCACTTTCTCCTTGGTCAGCATCCACTTTCACCATTCACTTTCTCCTTGGTCAGCATCCACTTTCACCATCCACTTTCTCCTTGGTCAGCATCCACTTTCACCATCCACTTTCTCCTTGGTTAGCATCCACTTTCACCATCCACTTTCTCCTTGGTTAGCATCCACTTTCACCATCCACTTTCTCCTTGGTTAGCATCCACTTTCACCATCCACTTTCTCCTTGGTCAGCATCAACTTTCACCATCCACTTTCTCCTTGGTTAGCATCCACTTTCACCATCCACTTTCTCCTTGGTTAGCATCCACTTTCACCATCCACTTTCTCCTTGGTTAGCATCCACTTTCACCATCCACTTTCTCCTTGGTTAGCATCCACTTTCACCATCCACTTTCTCCTTGGTTATCACTCTACCTCCACCTTTCTTATTTTTCCATACCTGTATCTCATTATTTCACAATTTCTCAGACCTCCCCCTATCGTGCTCCCTCTCTCCATCTCCTGCTATCCCTCCATTAATATTTTTCTCCTTTCTCTCCTCCTCCTTTCTCTGTCTCTCCACCTGTTGTGTGGAGCTGTATGTCTGTCCCTGCAGGCTGGCCGTGGGGGTGGTAGTGGCAGTGTAGTGGGGAGCAGAGATAGAGTGGGTTCCAGCTGGGTGATGTGTTCACACATGATGCAGCAGCCAAGCCATAGACATATTAGGATAATGAAATGTGCACAGGCTGTAATTGTGGTAATGGGAGGGCAGGTCCCTCAAGAAGGAAGACCTGGAGATGAGGCACTGTACTGTACAGGCAACCAGGCATAGGAGGAGAAAGAAGAGACAAAGAGAAGAACAAGCCATCAAGCAAATTCAAAAGGTATTATGAAAAATCTAAAGGTATTACGTCCACTACAATTCTGATTTGATGATTTAAAAAAATAAATATCAAAACGCTAATTGCATCCTGTCAAGAATCTCCCTTTCTCTTCAGTGGAGTTTTTTTCTCTTCATTTACTTCACTGTCAAACTTATCCCTTCAGATCTGATCTGCTGTCTGTCTATAAACGCATGAAGAAGAGCATCCCACATCTGTCACTTCTTAGAGCCGGCTAATTAGCTACTGTCTGAGATTTGTCAACACATTATCACATCCCCTCCTACAGCAGGCTCTGTGTTTGTCAAAGAGACTACCCACACATTTTACAATTGTTCCGTTATAAAGAGCAGACAAATAAAATTTCTCAAAGATGTAAAATGATGAAGAAAATTAAAAAGCGATGGAGTGAGAAAGAGAGAGAAGTGCACTGCATATTCTGGGGGAAGTCAGCTGCATTCTAATCTGTGATGATTACATCTCCTAAAGTGTCAAGTACATTTCCATTTAAAGTGCTTGCTTAAACACCCATGAAGAAGGGCTCTACGCCTGGCCATGCATACAGTTGATGACTGGGGAGTCTCCTAGGATCCTGGAGCCATCAGACTCTCACCTCTCCTTCCTCCTCTCCCCTGCTGGTGAACTCCATCATTAATTGGCAAACATTGTGTTAAGAAGGTGCAGGAGAGAGGAGCCTAATTAAAAAAAACATACAGTGCATTCAGAAACTAGACCCCTTCCCTTTTTCCACATTTTGTTACGTTACAGCCTTATTCTGAAATAGATCAAATATAAAAAATCCTCAATAATCTACACAAAATACCTCATAATGACAAAGCGAAAACAGTTTTTAAGAAATGTTTGCTAATTTACTAAAAATACCTTATTTACATAAGTATTCAGACCCTTTGCTATGAGACTCGAAATTGAGCTCAGGTGCATCCTCTTTCCATTCATCATCCTTGAGATGTTTCTACAACTTGATTGGAGTCCACCTATGGCACTGTCAACTGTGGGATATTATGTAGACAGGTGTGTTCCTTTACAAATCTTGTCCAATCAATTGAATGTACATGTCAGAGCAAAAACCAAGTCCTGAGGTCGAAGGAATTGTCTGTAGAGCTCCGAGGCAGGGTTGTGTCGAGGCACAGATCTGGGGAAGGGTACCAAAACATTTCTGCAGCATTGAAGGTCCTCAAGAATACAGTGGCCTCCATCATTCTTAAATGGAAGAAGTTTGGAACCACCAAGACACTTCCTAGAGCTGGCCACCTGGCCAAACTGAGCAACCGGGTGAGATGGGCCTTGGTCAGGGAGGTGACCAAGAACTCGATGGCCACTCTGACAGAGTTCCTCTGTGGAGATGGAAGAACCTTCCAGAAGGACAACAATCTCTGCGGCATTCCACCAATCAGGCCTTTATGATAGAGTGGCTAGACGGAAGCCACATGACAGCCTGCTTGGAGTTTGCCAAAAGACACCTAAAGGACTTTCAGACCATGAGAAACAAGATTCTCTGGTCTGATGAAACCAATTTAAACTCTGTGGTCTGAATGCCAAGCGTCACGTCTGGACGAAACCTGGCACCATCCCTATGGTGAAGCATGGTGGTGGCAGCATCGTGCTGTGGGTATGTTTTTCAACGGCAGGGACTGGGAGACTAGTCAGGATCGAGGGAAAGATGAACGGAGCAAAGTACAGAGAGATCCTTGATGACAACCTGCTCCAGAGTGCTCAGGACCTCAAATTGGGGTGAAGGTTCAACTTCTAACAGGACAACGACCCAAAGAACACAGCCAAGGCAACGCACGACTGGCTTCGGGAAAAGTCTCTGAATGTCCTTGAGTGGCCCAGCCAGAACCCAGACTTGAACCCAAACGAACATCTCTGGAGAGACCCATAGCACGGGGCCTGACCAGTCCCATGCTCGCCACGGTAAGCACGGGGAGTTGGCTCAGATCTGCTTCCTGACTCTGCCACACTCCCCGTGTGCCCCACCCAATTTTTTTGGGGGGGGCTGCCTCTCGGGCTTCCTTGCCAGTCGTGTTACCACATACCGCTGGTTCCTCTCTCCGGCTGCCTCTGCCCTCCTAGCTGCCTCCACCTTTTCCCATGGAAGGCGATCCCTTCCCGCCAGGATCTCCTCCCACGTGTAGACTCCCTCGCCGTCCAGAACGTCCTCCCATGTCCAGAAGTCCACCCTACCATGCTGCTTAGTCCGTTGGTGGTGTCACGGCTGGCTGAAGTTCTGTCACGGCTGGCTGAATGACTGGACCAAGGTGCAGCATGGTAAGCGTACATTTGAACTTTATTTAAAAATGACGCCGACAAAACAAAGAACAAAAAAACAACCGTGAAGCTTTGGGCTATGTGCCCTGAACAACTGCAAAGTTAACGTCCCACAAAACAGGTGGGGGAAAAGGGTACCCAAGTATGGTTCTCAATCAGAGACAACGATAGACAGCTGTCCCTAATTGAGAACCATACCAGGCCAAGACATAGAAATATAAAACATAGAAAAAAGGACATAGAATGCCCACCCTAGTCACACCCTGGCCTAACCAAAATAGAGAATGTGTGATATTTCAGTTTTTTTAATGCATTTGCAGAAATGTATTAAAACAGTTTTTGCTTTGTCATTATGGGCTATTGTGTGTAGATTGATGAGGGGAAAAAACAATTTAATACATTTTAGAATAAGGTTGTAAAGTGCCAAAATGTGGAAAAAGTCAAGGAGTCTGAATACTTTCCAAATGCACTGTATGTCAATCATGGAGGAATTATAACAATATCCCTGAAAACTACATAGATATAGTATGTGTTGTGAAATGTGTTGGAAAATGCCAGAAAAACACAAGCAACACTAACCATGGGCATGTAAATCAAGGATCTATTTGTAGAGTAGTAAGAAGCAGCAGCTACACTGACATGTGTTGGCGCAGGGTGTGAATTACAGCAACAGTGACGTTTTTAGGATGTAGCTGGCTGCCTTCCGTTAGTATGATGATGATCCAGTCACTTACAGTAGGTAGGAGTGTGCATTAGATTAGAATGCCTTTGCCTTTGTGTTCGGCCTCTTTGTCTTTATCGTCAGAGTGCCCTCACCTAGCGCCACATAAATGCCAGTAAACAACATGAATGATGTGTCTTGTACCATGGCCGCCCCTAACGCATATTTATTAAATCACACTTTTCAGCCACACATCAGCCTTCTCCTTTGATTCATACCCCTTAATGAGTTTGCTGATGTAAAATGGCAGGGTGTAATGAAAAGGTAAAGACAAGCAAGCTAGAAAGGCATAAATAAGTCTAGGAGCAGGAGGAATAATGACAGGAGTTTAATGTCCAATTATATTAAAAGGCTTGGAGAGACAAAGGTAGGATGTGGGCTCTGGTGAGTGCGCTGCTCAATGAACCTCTGAGCGACATTGATTAATGCTAAACGGATGTATTACTCCCATCTGCGGCATCCTGATCAACAGCTCTGGCTGCCATCTCTTGCACTGCCGTACCCATCGCTGTGTGTGTGTGTGTGTGTGTGTGTGTGTGTGTGTGTGTGTGTGTGTGTGTGTGCACTCATCTTCTCCCCTTAGTGAGTTGTGGTATTAAGAGAGCTTGCGAAATTATTTCAATCAGGTTATAACCATTCTCAAGGGCGTCCAACTGATTATTTATTCACCATTTGTTGTTGCTTATTAATTGTATTCATAAGCTAAAAAGAAAGCTGAGCCAAGCTGGTTATACAATCTATTATCTTTGATATATGAGTTTCATAAAACACAGTTGCCTTCCCATGAGAGTTCAGAACGTCTTACTATCAATCAGTGCTAAGGGTGGCTGCCTTCTTCTCAAAGGAAGGGCTTAACAACCAGCCTGGTCTAATAGACACTCAAATTAGTATGATATGTTACGTTTGGTATGGTTACATAAGACATCATATTACTTAAGGCAAAAATGAAAGGAGGTAAGAAGTTGAACTTCCTTCCTTAGCAACTTTGGAGTGACAGACTTAATAGTGTTAGCCAATCCCATCCTACCCTGGTTAGAGTGGGAGGAAACTCCCTCTCTTTACAAAGTGACTGAGAGTGATGTGTGATCTCCGTCCTCTGGTGAGACCTGTCAACACCTCTGATACACCAGACAGGCCAGACTACCACCTCTATGTGTCCTCTTTCTACCCTCTGCCAGGCAGCCCAGAGGATGTGGTTTACAGGCCCCAGATCAAGCACACACATATCCCTACGAGCTGTAATGAGTGTCTCCCAGAGAGCAGAGGTAGGTCACTGCCTCACGGTGAAAGTCTCAGAAGTAAGTCTACCTCCTAAGAACCATACTCTACGATTCAATCCATTTGATCTAAATGTTTTGCTACACTTTTAGAATACATTTTATGAAAGGAATTAGCTGATAAAAATAAATACATTCCATTTTCATCTCCTTTCCATGTCTTTATATTGTAATACCTGATAACTCTTGGATAAAAACCAGTAGCTAAATGTCCAAAAACTAAAATTCAATGGATGGTGACAAATGTCTTTACCCACGGACCAGTCCCTTGGCGTGAAGTGCAGTGAATGTTCCACTGGTGACTGTCTCCTGCAGAGGCGGTCTCTGGCTCAGATTGAAGATGAAAAGACAGTGCGTTCGTTCTGACTCGCCCGTTTGCTTGCAATATTATTTTGTGGCTTCACCATCGAGTTTAACGAGATGAAAATGCAGCCGGCGCTGACCCTGCATCCTCAGCAGGCTAAAACGAATGCACCAAAATAGTAGGCTACCATGTCGTCATGATCTGCTCTCTGCTGTCAAGAAAAACATGGATGCTGACATTCTCACAGGAGTCGGGATCATCAACACAAGTATTAGTCCTTTTCCGTGGCATGTTCACACTCAATTGTATAAAAATAATACATATGTGGACCAGATAGCAATGAGGAATCGGCCCCTCTTCTGGGGGGTGGGAACTGATTGAATCGACCCGGAATTGGGTGTTGGACTCAGCCCAGAATCAAAATGAATGACTGGCCAGAATCGGCCCGATGTACCGGAATTCAGCTGACTTTGCCGTCATCTTACCAGAATCACCCCAGAAAAGGCCCGATGCAAATTTAAATAAATGTCTATAAAATTACCAGATTTAGTCATTTTAAATATTACTATTATACATTTTATGCATACAAATTATACCCATCCACCAGGAAAAAAATGGTGTGGGAAGAAACACCATGCACCTGGTGACCATGTCAGCGTGCATGCACCTGGCCCGCCACAGGAGTCACTACAGCATGGTTCGATACCCCTGTAATACTGCCTAAGGCGGCCCAGACTTGGGCCACATGACGTCGGTCGAGTCTAACTCTCAGCAGAGTGTCCCGACTCTCAGTCGGAATCGGCCCAGATCCACTGTGCTAGCTGGGAGGGTAGGTGAACTTCAGATCAATGATGCTGGGGGGCTAGTTTCTGTGTCAGTTCTCCCAGTAACGTTGCAGACTATTATGCTATCAAATGTAGCTTTTTGTAGATCAATGGTTACTTCCATTCAATTGAGAAAAAGGTAACTGAAAAAGATTTTATTAAAGTTCCCAAGACAAGCTCCAATTTTAGCTAACTGGGCTGGCACTAGCAAACTCCACAAGTAACAGTACACGTTAACTGAAGACAATCTGTGGCAATGAAACAACAAAAGTCATTCATTTTTAATGGAAGAAAAGTGATGAGAAGCGAAGTGGGCGGGAACCTTTGGGCGATGCTGACTGGTGACTTTTAGTGAAATTTTGTGAGCCTGAAGAGAGGGAAACGTTCCTCGAAGCTGGTTGGTCCATTTGGGCTTCAGGGGTAGGATGGGAAATTGACATTCATCATAGTGATATATAGAGGACTCTAGTGCGCAAAAGTCAGATTTAGCATGGGTGGCGCCATTGAGGACTTTCACCATTTTGAAGAAATATAATTCCAATGAATCATACTTGTGAGCAAACATTACATAACTGCAGGTGGCAGTAAATCCCAACCTCGGCTTTATACCTGTTCAAACAACATACTCCAGGTGTCAGTATGCACCCTTTCAGTTTGTTTACCAACTCATAGAAGCAGTAGAAGAAGAAAATGGACTACTTAAAAATGTAGATGGTCTTAATGACGTTGTCCATTCTCTCACAGATGACATAATGGAACAGATACATTGTTGTATTCTCTAACTGTCTCTATGATATTCATCCGGTAAGCATTACATTATTCCTTGATTTAATGCATTTGTTCTCTGGGGAAAAAAATATTTGACCATTTTCTTTTTACATTAATAAAAATACATACTATCGCCTCTCTACAGCCCCCTTATTCCAAAGGTTTTATTTAGCAATTCAGAGGGTGTCTATGTATCCCTGTCTTTTAACAAAGCCTGCACTCCTAGTAAAACACTTCAAAGGCCTATCTTGATTGTGCCAAGAGCAAGGAGAGGGAGAACTGAGCGCTTCTCTCTAATGTAATATTAGAGTAATTAAAGCCAGGGTCCCACAGGATGCTGCTTCCTCTACAGAACTTCATCAAACTAATGACCTGTGCTCTGACACTAGGGGTCAACACTCAAAATCAAACCTTAATTTTGCTCTGATTACAACTGATGGGCCCGTGAGTGGCTGGGAGGGGAGTTAGCTCACTTAGTGGATGGGTTCACAGTTAACAACGAGATAAACAAAGTTATCAAGTTGTTTTCTCTTTAGAAGTTTCTCTAAGTTCTAGCTCTCCTCCTCCATCTTTTTCTTTGACACAGACTGAGCATATTTTTTATTTATTTATTCATAAATAATTTCTGATCAGTTATTATAATCATATTACATTATTATAATTCAGAATTATCTATTTAGATGTATTTTATTTATCTATTTAGATATATATCTATTTATTTATTCTATTTATTTATCTATATAGATCTATTTAGTATTTCTTACCTAGCAAGTTGGTTTGTAAAACAAATGAAAAAAGTGTATTTATTAAATCAATTGGTCAAAGGAATATTGGGGGATACTTCTTCTTCTGCACGGTGAGTTCCCTGTTGTTCATATCAGGCCTAGTTCCACAGGGAAGAGAAGCAGTTGCATTTCTTTTTGGCCTTGTTCTCCTTCCTCTTCTGAGGCTTCTCTGGCTCCTCCACATTGGGCTCTTCCTCCTTCGTCTCCTCCTCCATGACCACCACCACAACCTGCTGCACTTCCTCAGGCTGAGGCTCCAGGTTGCCAAGCTGCTTGTACTCCTCGGTGAGCCCCTGTGACTCTTCCTCCCCGACCTCCTGTGAATGCTCCACCTTCTGGCACTGCCCCAGTCTCTCTTTTTCCACAAAGAGAATGTTCTCCAGCTTGGCCAAGTTGTCTTCGTTCTCGCGGACCCATTGAACAGCCCTCTCATCCCTCAGTACCTCAGTATGGAGGTAGTAGCTCTTCTTCTTGAGCTTGGCATTCTCCCCCTCCTGGATGTTGATCTGCAAGTACAGGTTGGAAAGAGTCAGGACCAAGGGGTCGTCCATGCCGGGGACAGATGTAGAAGCATCATCTGGGGCTGCTGGGAAATAGTTTGCCAAAGTCAGTCATTTTACTTCTACTTGAGTAAAATGTAATTAAAGTAACATTACTTCTAGTTGACTGGGATACTCAGTTATCTTTCCACCCCTGGTGAGGGAGTGAGGGAGTGAGGGAAAGAAGGAGTGAGTGAGGGGGCTAAGAGTGTGAATGGGTGAGTGAGTGAATGTCCCATTCCACTCATCCCATTCCTTGCAGCCAGATTATACGGCACCAGTTATGTTTGCGTAGATCAAGAGATTAGTATATTTCTGACAAATCCTTTGTTTTTTTACATACAGATATGCCTTGTTGCAACGTGTAAAATAAATAAACTTAATTCCCACTGTACATTCATTTTTCTTTTTCCATTTAATGCATGGAAAAGATAATGTGTGTCCCTTTACAATAAGTGCCATGGGATCTTATAGTGACCACAAAGAGTCAGGACACCCGTTGAATGTCCCATCCGAAAGACAGCACCCTACACAGGGCAATGTCTCCAATCACTGCATTGGGATATTTTTTTAGACCAGAGGAAAGAGTGCCTCCTACTGGCCCTACAACACCACTTCCAGAAGTATCTGGTCTCCCATCCAGGGACTGACCAGAACAAACTGTAGCTTCAGAAGCAAGCCAGCAGTGAGATGCAGGGTGAAACAGTGGCTTGCGAAAGTATTCACCCCCTTGGCATTTCACCTATTTTGTTGCCTTACAACATGGAATTAAAATAGATTTTTGGGGGGTTTGCATCATTTGATTTACACAAAACACTTACCACTTTGAAGATGTTCAATATTTTTTATTGTGAAACAAACAAGAAATAAGACAAAACCCCCCCCCCCCAAAGTCAATACTTTGCAGAGCCACCTTTTGCAGCAATTACAGCTACAAGTCTCTTGGGGTATGTCTCAAAAGCTTGGCACATCTAGCCACTGGGATTTTTGCCCATTCTTCAAGGAAAAACTGCTCCAGCTCCTTCAAGTTGGATGGATTCCACTGATGTACAGCAATCTTTAAGTCATACTACAGATTCTCAATTGGATGGAGGTCTGGGCTTTGACAAGGCCATTCCAAGACATTTAAATGTTTCGCCTTAAACCAGTCTAGTGTTGTTTTAGCAGTATGCTTAGGGTCATTGTCATGCTGGAAGGTGAACCCCCGTCCCAGTCTCAAATCTCTGGAAGACTGAAACAGGTTTCCCTCAAGAATTTCCCTGTATTTAGCGCCATCCATCATTCCTTCAATTCTGACCAATTTCCCAGTCCCTGCCGAAAAACATCCCCACCACATGATGCTGCCACCACCATGCTTCACTGTGAGGATGGTGTTCTCGGGGTGATGGGAGGTGTTGCGTTTGCGCCAGACATAGCGTTTTCCTTGATGGCCAGAGTACCTTCTTGCATATGTTTGGGGAGGCTCCCACATGCCTTTTGGTGTTTGCTTATTTTTTTCTGTAAGCAATTGCTTTTTTCTGGCCACTCTTCCATAAAGCCCAGCTCTGTGGAGTGTACGGCTTGGTCCTGTGGACAGATACCCCAATCTCCAATGTGGTGCTTTGCAGCTCCTTCAGGGTTATCTTTGGTCTCTTTGTTGCCTCTCTGATTAATACCCTCCTGATTAATGCCCTCCTTGCCATATTCTTTCCACATTTTTTTACAATGGATTTAATGCTGCGTGGGATGTTCAAAGTTTCAAATATTTTTTTAAATCCCAACCCTTATCTGTACTTCTCCACAACTTTGTCCATGACCTGTTTAGAGAGATCCTTGGTCTTCATGGTGTCACTTGCTTGGTGGTGCATCTTGCTTAGTGGTGTTGCAGACTCTGGGGCCTTTCAGAACAGGTGTATATATAATAAGATCATGTGACAGATCATGTGGCACTTAGATTGCACACAGGTGGACTTTATTTAACTAATTATGTGACTTCTGAAGTTAGTTGGTTGCACCAGATCTTATTTAGGGGCTTCATAGCAAAGGGGGTGAAAACATATGCATGCACCACTTTTCCCTTTTTAATTTTTCTTAATTTTTAAACGTCATTTAAAAAAATTCACTACACCAGTTTGGACAATTTTGTGTATGTCCATTACATGATATCCAAATAAAAAATCTATTTAAATTACAGGTTGTAATGGAACAAAATAGGAAAAACACCAAGGGGGATGAATACTTTTGCAAGGCACTGTATGCTGCTGGAAGCTCACCACACAAAGTTCAGAATAGTAGCCAGTCGTCCTCACTACAAGCACTCTGCCTCAACACTGCTGTATTCCTCTGAACCCATGTTCAGCAATCAAGTGCTGATTTGTTTTGGCGGGTTTAGTGTGTGAGATAATAAATAGAGGGAAAACACTTTTTCACAAATAATCATTATCTCATGAACACATAACAGACAGGTGTTCTAACAACTCAAATCAAAACAGGAGTGAATCAATAAAAAACATCTATAAATATATATTTTTTTCAAGGTGTTCAAGCCTAAAATACACCAGTTCATGATGCAGTGGATGTGGTTTACAGTTCCTGTCTCTCCTCAGTTGGGAAAAGCCTTTGCTATGTGAAGAGGAAAATAAAGGAGTACATTACTATAAAAGTTGAAAAGATAATTAACTAGGTGAGCCTTAGGGCTCTTACAAAATGCCTCCCCAAGCAAGATCAGAGAGCAAGAATGACCCCCAGCTACCGCAGACCTGCTTACTGATACAGAAAATATGATTGCTTTTCATATTCCACCGCATTTTGAACATTTCCTATTTTACCTCCAGGACAAAGTGATGCCCAGAACACATTAAAATAGGTGCGTTGTGGGAAAAGGGGGCAGGGCGTGTGGGCGTTATTAGATAAATGTATTTTAATCAACAGCATTGAAACATAATGCGACATAAGTCAACATAATGAGGAAATCAAATGCTTGATAAAAGAATCCACCGGAAACAGACTGGAGGTGTGTTTGTACAGCTTGTTCAATTTATATGAAAATGATCCTACCAAAAACCATTTGAAGTGCATAATATATTTCACAAACTTGTGTTTCTCTGTTCAACATTCGTCTCCACATGGCACATTGTTTTATGTTTTATTATTCTTTATTTAAGTTGACTGAGAATACATTCTCATTTGCAGCAACAACCTGGGGAAAATTACAAAACATAAACCTAGTTACTGTACATACCAAGATATAAGCAAGAAAAACACAATACAATAATGAAAGAAATATGAATAAAAACATAACACCAATCACAGAATCATAAAAAAACAAATACATTGTTGCTTACAAAGGTCCTCACTTAGCCGTCTGAACAGCTTCAGATGCACCACTTCATTCAATTTCAGTGAATTCTGTAGACCATTGACAAGACACATAAAGATGGCCTGGTCTCTCATAGTATGTGTCCATGTGAATGTTGCCAGTAACAAACAAGCTGTTCTGTACACCCTGCTGTACGTGTGAGTGTAAGATAGATTGAGGTTTCCGCAACATGCCACCACTCTCTGTATGACACGTTCTACTGTCACCTCTGTGTAGCCTGGGTTGTACAACGACCTAGTCTGTCACTTTGTCTCTCTTCATTAGAGCCACAGAAGAGGACGACGAGACAAAATACGACATGCTGTTAACGTAAACCCCCTCTGGAGCGTGGTCTTTGACCACATATACATTCTGTAGAAACAATGCAGGCTGACTGACAGACATAGAACAACATCCTGTTGGTGATTTACTTGTAGGGTACAGAACACATTCTGTCAAGTACAAGAGTATCTCTTATGAGCTTCTTAATGAGAGGAGCTAGTCTTATTTCTCTCCACAGCAGTGTATGGAGCTTCCCTGGGACAGAGGTGTAATTCAGTCCCACTAATGGTGAGGACAAGAGAGAGTGGAGCCAGAACACCTGTGTCTGTCTGCTGGATGAAAATGAATATGGTGAAGATGGATAATATATTCACTCTACTGACACTGCTCTCTGGTGAGGAATCATTACAGAAGTCATTTGGGAATCGCTGAGACGGCTGGAGTTATCTGTGCACGGATGTAGATACAATAACATTGATGTTGCTTATTTCAACTCAGAACCAGATCTACAACAAATCACCATTGACAATGCAGTAATCAATATCAATTTACAACTAAAGATAACAAAAGCTCGAACAAAAACACACAAGAAATAAACATAAGAATAGGAAATAAGAAGATGGGTTAGCTAAAATGTATAAAAGGTTAGGATTAGGGGAAGGGTTAGATAAAATGGTTAAAAGGTTAGGGTTAGGGGAAGGGTTAGATAAAATGGTTAAAATGTTAGGGTTAGGGGAAGGGTTAGATGAAATGGTTAAAAGGTTAGGGTTAGGGGAAGGGTTAGATAAAATGGTTAAAAGGTTAGGGTTAGGGAAATGATTTAAAGGTTCGGGTTAGGGGAAGGGTTAGATGAAATGGTTAAAAGGTTATGGTTAGGGGAAGGGTTAGATAAAATGGTTAAAAGGTTAGGGGTAGAGGAAGGGTTAGATGAAATGGCTAAAAGGTTAGGGTTAGGGGAAGGGTTAGATTAAATGGTTAAAAGGTTAGGGTTAGGGAAATGGTTAAAAGGTTAGGATTAGGGAAATAATTAAAAGGTTAGGGTTAGGGGAAGGGTTAGATAAAATGTATAAAAGGTTAGGATTAGGGGAAGGGTTAGATAAAATGGTTAAAATGTTAGGGTTAGGGGAAGGGTTAGATAAAATGGTTAAAAGGTTAGGATTAGGGGAAGGGTTAGATGAAATGGTTAAAAGGTTAGGGTTAGGGGAAGGGTTAGATAAAATGGTTAAAAGGTTAGGGTTAGGGGAAGGGTTAGATGAAATGGCTAAAAGGTTAGGGTTAGGGAAATTATTAAAATGTTCGGGTTAGGGGAAGGGTTAGATAAAATGTATAAAAGGTTAGGGTTAGGGAAAGGGTTAGATAAAATGGTTAAAAGGTTAGGGTTAGGGAAATGATTAAAAGGTTCGGGTTAGGGGAAGGGTTAGATGAAATGGTTAAAAGGTTAGGGTTAGGGGAAGGGTTAGATGAAATGGTTAAAAGGTTAGGATTAGGGGAAGGGTTAGATAAAATAGTTAAAATGTTAGGGTTAGGAAGGGTTAGCTAAGGAAGGGTTAGCTAAAATGTATAAAAGGTTAGGATTAGGGGAAGGGTTAGATAAAATGGTTAAAAGGTTAGGGTTAGGGGAAGGGTTAGATGAAATGGTTAAAAGGTTAGGGTTAGGGGAAGGGTTAGATAAAATGGTTAAAAGGTTATGGTTAGGGAAATTATTAAAAGGTTAGGGTTAGGGGAAGGGTTAGATAAAATGGTTAAAAGGTTAGGATTAGGGAAATGATTAAAAGGTTTGAGTTAGGGGAAGGATTAGATGAAATGATAAAAAGGTTAGGGTTAGGGGAAGGGTTAGATAAAATGGTTAAAAGGTTAGGGTTAGGGAAATGATTAAAAGGTTAGGGTTAGGGGAAGGGTTAGATGAAATGGCAAAAAGGTTAGGATTAGGGGAAGGGTTAGATAAAATGGTTAAAAGGTTAGGGTTAGGGGAAGGGTTAGATGAAATGGTTAAAAGGTTAGGGTTAGGGGAAGGGTTAGATAAAATGGTTAAAAGGTTAGGGTTAGGGAAATGGTTAAAAGGTTAGGGTTAGGGAAATGATTAAAAGGTTCGGGTTAGGGGAAGGGTTAGATAAAATGGTTAAAAGGTTAGGTTTAGGGGAAAGGTTAGATGAAATGGTTAAAAGGTTAGGGTTAGGGGAAGGGTTAGATAAAATGGTTAAAAGGTTAGGATTAGGGAAATGGTTAAAAGGTTAGGGTTAGGGAAATGATTAAAAGGTTCGGGTTAGGGGAAGGGTTAGCTAAAATGTATAAAAGGTTAGGATTAGACATAGCTGCGGGAAGTAGGGTGCTGAGGATGCTGCAGCACTCCCTGATAAAAAAAAGGCTACCTACATCATGAGATTATAATGGATAAGAGTGATATTATTTGTAGTTGTCAAACAGCAGCCAAGCATCGATCAGTCACCAGATTAAATAAGTTATGATGAACTTCACAGTGTGGTGAAAATGCATGGGGATGATGCTTCTTTCAATAAATATTGAGGGTCATATTGTGGTGACATGATGATCGATGCTCGGCTGCTGTTTGACAAATAAAAATAATCTTGCACTTTTGTACATAATAATCGTCATGTAGTAGTCTATACCTGCACTGTATCTGCAAGCGGTTGGCTGGAGTGCAAGTGCCAATACCAGAGTGGGCATATTCGCTATCCCTGCGCAAAATTTTTAGTCGGCCTAGAATTGAAAATGCTACGGAAACCCATTTCTCTTCTATTTTTTATTTGGTGCTTGGGAATTTAAACACAAATGTAATTTGCATGTTTTTAAGCACAAACTTCTATCCACAACAGGTCAATTTGATAGAAACACAATGGGAAAATGTGCGTACTGTTTTTATGCAGATTTAGGAATATTTGCGTAAAAATCTGTCGTCAATTGGATGCAAACCTAGCTATTGAGACCCTAGTGTGCTAGTGCAGTGTCATTTTGATTATGCCTGCACAACATGGTTCACCAGCAGCTCTGTATCTATGTACTGTGTCTGTATCTATGTACTGTGTCTGTATCTATGTAATGTGTCTGTATCTATGTAATGTGTCTGTATCTATATCTATGTACTGTGTATGTATCTATGTAATGTGTCTGTATCTATGTAATGTGTCTGTATCTATATCTATGTACTGTATCTGTATCTATGTAATGTGTCTGTATCTATATCTGTATCTATGTAATGTATCTGTATCTACGTAATGTGTGTAATGGCTGTCGTAGGTGGAAGAAGGAGAGGACCAAGGTGCAGCGTGGTACATGTTAATGATCTTTTAATTACACTGAACACTAGAACAAAAATAACAAAACGGATCAAACAAAACAGTCCTGTCTGGTACAGAGACAGAGACAGAAAACAACTACCCACAACTCAAGGGCGAAAACAGGCTGCCTAAGTATGGTTCTCAATCAGAGACAATGATTGACAGCTGCCTCTGATTGGGAACCATACCAGGCCAAACACATAGAAATATAAACATAGAACAAAACATAGAATGCCCACCCCAACTCACACCCTGACCAACCTAAAATAGAGACATAAAAACCTAAACCCATAGGGAAGGGTCTGGGTGGGCATCTGTCCGCGGTGGCGGCTCTGGCGTGGGACGTGGACCCCACTCCACCTTAGTCTGGGCCCACTTAGGTGGCGCCTTTGGAGCGGCGACCCTCGCCGCCGACCCCAGACTGGGGACCCTTTCAGTGGGCCCTGAATAGACAGGAGACTCTGGCAGCACCGGAGTGAAGGGCGACTCTGGCAGCGTCGGAGTGAAGGGCGACTCTGGCAGCTCCTGACTGACGGGCGGCTCTGGCAGCTCCTGACTGACGGGCGGCTCTGGCAGCTCCTGACTGACGGGCGGCTCTGGCAGCTCCTGACTAACGGGCGGCTCCGGACAGGAGGGAGGCTCTGGAAGCGCTAGACAGGCGGGAGCACCTGGAGGGAGGAGACGGAGAGACAGCCTGGTGCGTGGGGCTGCCACAGGAGGCCTGGTGCGTGGAGGAGGCACCGGATGGACCGGACCGTGGAGGCGCACTGGAGGTCTCGAGCACCGAGCCTGCACAACCTGTCCTGGCTGGATACCCCCTGTAGCCCGGCAAGTGCGGCGGGGTGGAACAGACCTCACTGGGCTATGCTGGCGAACCGGGGCCACCGTGCGTAGGGCTGGTGCCATATAACCCGGGCCGAGGAGACGCACTGGAGACCAAATGCGCTGAGCCGGCTTCATTCCTCCTGGGTCGATGCCCACTCTAGCCCGGCCGATACGAGGAGCTGCGATGTAGCGTACCTGGCTATGCATGCGCACTGGGGACACATTGCGCCTCATCGCATAACACTGCGCTTGCCCGGTCAACCTCTCGCCACGGTAAGCAAGGGGAGTTGGCTCAGGTCTCCTACCTGACTTAGCCACACTCCCCGTGTGCCCCCCCCCCAATAAATTTGGGGGGCTGCCTCTCGTCCCTGTTGCGCTGCCGTGCTAACTCCTCGTAATGCCGCCGCTCGGCTTTGGCTGCCTCCAGCTCTTCCCTGGGGCGGTGATATTCCCCAGCCTGTGCCCAGGGTCCCTTACCGTTCAAAATCTCCTCCCATGTCCAGGAGTCCAGAACCCTCTGCTCCTGGTTACCACGCTGCTTGGTCCAGTTGTGGTGGGTAGTTCTGTAACGGTTGTCGTAGGTGGAAGAAGGAGAGGACCAAGGTGCAGCGTTGTACATGTTCATGATCTTTTAATTACACTGAACACTAGAACAAAAATAACAAAGGGAACAAACAAAACAGTCCTGTCTGGTATAGAGACAGAAAACAACTACCCACAACTCAAGGGCGAAAACAGGCTGCCTAAGTATGGTTCTCAATCAGAGACAACGATTGACTGCTGCCTCTGATTGGGAACCATACCAGGCAAACACATAGAAATACAAACATAGAACAAAACATAGAAGGCCCACCCCAACTCACGCCCTGACCAACCTAAAATAAAGACATAAAAAAAGGAACTAAGGTCAGGACGTGACAATGTGTCTGTATGTCACGCCCTGATCTGTTTCACCTGTACTTGTGCTTGTCTCCTCCCCCCTCCAGGTGTCGCCCATCTTCTCCACTTATCCCCTGGGTATTTACACCTGTGTTTTCTGTCTGTCTGTGCCAGTTTGTAATGTTTGTCAAGCTTACCAGCGTTTGTCCTGTCAGCTCCTGTCTTTTTCCAGACTCTCTTTTTCTCGTCCTCCTGGTTTTTGACCCTTGCCTGTCCTGACCCTGTACCCGCCCGCCTGACCGCTCTGCCTGTCCCTGATCCTAAGGCTGCCTGCCGTCCTGTACCTTTGCTCCACCTCTGGATTACTGAACTCTGCCTGTCCCTGACTCTGAGCCTGCCTGCCGTCTTGTACCTTTGATCCTACTCTGGATTATCGACACCTGCCTGCCTTGACCTGTCGTTTGGAAAGAGTCATCTGGTACAAAACACCAAAAAGTTAAATGACATCCAGAGATTGTCAAGCCAAGCCTTTGATACTGGGTAGACCTACAGGGTAGGGAGAGAGGTTTGTCGAGATTTACATCTATTTATTGTGGTTTTGAAAATGCAAACCATGATATTGAAGTGCCCGAAGTCGGTATGCTTTGTTTATTCGTTGTGTGGTGCATTGGAACAGAAACCTGTTGTTGGAAAATTTGTTGTATACATTATATATCATGTATAGGCAACTCCAGTCCTGGTGGGTCAGAAGGGAGACACAATCCCCCCCCCCCCCCATCCCTAGTAAACACAGCTGAATAAACTACACTGAACAAAAATGTAAAAACAACATGCAACAATTTCTAAGATTTTACTGAATTACATGTTCATAAAAGGAAATCAGTAAATTTAAATGAATGCCCTAGGCCCTAATCTATGGATTTCACATGACTGGGAATACAGATATGCATCTGTTGGTCACAGATACGTTTTTTAAGTAGGGGCGTGGATCAGAAAACCAGTCAGTATCAGGTGTGACCACCATTTGCCTCATCCAGCGCAACTCATAAAGTTGATCAGGCAAATTTGTGCACAACAGCATATGTGGGAACTCCTTCAAGACTGTTGGAAAAGCATTCCAGGTGCTGGTGGAGAGAATGCCAAGAGTGTGCAAAGCTGTCATCAAGGCTACTTAAAAAAAAAAAAATTTAACTCTGTTTATTAAGTTTTGAACATACAGACAAGACAAAGCAATATAAATAATATACTCAACTAGAAAAAAAAATACAAATAAAAAAATAGCTTTAAAGATACCATACTTTAGACAAGTTAAACACACCAGGCAGAAGGCTACAGAGGTTAAAGGGCAATCTATAGTACAGGGACAGGGCAAACATCTCACCATTGTTCAAGGGATAAGGGTGGAGAAATGCAACCACTCACAGAGAGTCATGGCCACAGACCGACCATCCACTGGACAAAAAAAAAGTTTACAATGCTTTAAAATAAATTTAAAAAAATGATGATGAAATGATTATTCATGTAGGCGTGAACAAAATGTAAAAATAACTGGGAAAAACAAGCTCACACTTCAGTCTCTGCCTGGGCAAGATGAACAAGGCATCTGCGGACCACAATCAATAAGCACGTGGATCTTAATGCCATCCCCCCAGCAAAAACACAGAGAGAAACTCCAACCCTTAAGTCACAGACTTATTTTAGTATTAATTGGAATGCCATCAGAGGATGGACTGTTTAAAGTAAGACCGGAATGGAGCCCAAGCCTCATCAAACAGTTTGGGGTTCCCACGTGAATTGAATTGAATTTTTTCTAGTTTCAGAGAGCACAACACATCCCTCACCCAATATTTATAAGATGGGGGAGCTGCCATCTTCCAGTTCTGTAGTATTAGCTGTCTAGCTAAAAGAGTTGTATAAGCAACAGTGTCCGACTGGATTCTTGATAGGGGGGTACCCATGGGCAGTACTCCAAAAATGGCTGTAAGGGGAGACGGCTCTATAACAGTGTCATATATATCAGAGAAACATTTAAATATTAATTCCCAGAAACCTGACAGTTTATGACAGTCCCAAAACATATGCAACAGTGTGGCTGGTTCCACCTTACATCTGACACAGGTAGGATCAAAATCAGAGAATATTCTTCCAAGTTTGGCCACCTTGAATTGAATGAGGCTGTGTCTAGTGCTAAAAGAGGACGAGTGCTCCCTGTGCAGCACAGATTACCAGGCGTCTTCCCCAAGTTCCTCCCCCAAATCCTTTTCCCATCGAGTCTTTAAAGGCACCAAAGAAGGGTTCTGTAAGTCATGAATGATTGCATATACATCTGAAATTGCGCCCCTAGGAAGCTTGTTCAGCTCCAAGATGCTCTCTATAGCTGTATTCGCAGGCCTATTGGGAAATCCAGGTGTGTTAGCCCTGACAAAGTTTCTAGTCTGGAGATAGCGGAAAAAGTGGGATTGGGGGAGATTGAACTTTTCCTGCAGCTGAGAAAAAGAGGCAAATGTACCATCAAAGAATAATTGGGCTAGCGAGGAAAGGCCTAGTGAGTGCCAAATGCCAAATTGGGTTGGCACACCTTTTGCCTAGAGACACTGGGAGAGACGAGCACAGCACAGAGGAAAGTGCTGCAGGTTTACACGATTCAGACTCCATCTGGACCCAGAGTGGTCTAGGGCCAGTAGGATCAGTCTGCAGCCAGTACAGAACGGCTCTAAAATTTGCAGCCCAGTAGTATGTCTGAAAATTTGGTAGAGCTAAACCCCCCCGGGGGCGGCAGGGTAGCCTAGTGGTTCGAGTGTTGGACTAGTAACCGGGAGGTTGCAAGTTCAAACCCCCGAGCTGACAAGCTACAAATCTGTCGTTCTGCCCCTGAACAGGCAGTTAACCAACTGTTCCTAGGCCGTCATTGAAAATAAGAATTTGTTCTTAACTGACTTGCCTAGTTAAATAAAGGTTAAAAAAAAAAAAAAAAAAAAAAAATGACCTAGGCTTCTGTAAATGTTTTCTACCAATCCGTGGTACCTTGCCATCCCAAATAAAATGCATGAATGTTTGATCCAGTGAAATAAAAAAAGATTTTGGAATAAAAATGGGTAAACATTGAAATAAATATAAAAATTTGGGCAACACATTCATTTTAATGACATTAATCCTTCCGATAAGAGAAAGGGGTAGCGAATTCCAAAAAGTAAAAGATTGTTTCAATCTGTCTGCTAGAGCAACAAAGTTTTCCTGAAACAAATTTGAATATTTCCTTGTCACTTTTACTCCCAAGTAAGTGAATTGATCCCGGACAATCCTAAACTGAGAACTTGTGAAAGAGCACTTTAAAGCAGCCTTGTTTACCGGAAAAAGCTCACTCTTGCCTAGATTCAGCTTGTACCCTGAGATTGATCCAAACTTTTTAAGAACAGATAGGGCACGTGGCAATGAGGTATCAGGGTTGGAGATAAACAAAAGGAGGTCGTCAGCATATAGCGAGACTTTCTGCTCCCAGCCCGCCCTGATTATGCCTTGAATGGCATCATCAGAGCGTAGTGCAATGGCGAGAGGCTCGATTGCCAAAGCAAACAACAAGGGGGAGAGTGGGCAACCCTGTCTGGATCCGCGGTGCAAGGGAAAATAGTCAGAGGACAAGTTATTAGTCCGTACCGAAGCCATGGGGGAAAAATAAAGAATCTTTATCCACGCAATGAATTTGGGGCCAAAGCCAAATCTATAAAGAGCAGCTGTTAGGTAATCCCACTCAATGCGGTCAAACGCTTTTTCGGCATCAAGTGAGACCACCACCTCCGGGTCCTCCGACGCTGGGGAGTACAGTATATTCATAAGGCGCCTAATATTGAAAAATAAATGCCTATTTCTCACAAAGCCAGTCTGGTCAGAGTGTATTACTTGGTGTAGCGAGCCTTCCATACGGATGGCTAAAAGCTTAGCTAGGATTTTGTAATCACAGTTTAAAAGCGAGATTGGGCGATAGGATCCACATTCCAGGGGGTCTTTGTTTTTCTTTAGTAGTAATGAAATTGAAGCCTGATAAAGACTAGGCGGCAGCTTTGAAGTATTGAGGCACTCTGCAAATAGTCGGGACAAGAATGGGAAAAGCAGACCAGAAAACGTCCTGTAAAATTTGGTTGGAAAACCGTCCGGACCCGGTGATTTACCACTTTTCATTGCGGACACTGCTGTTGCAATCTCCTCAAGCGTAAATTCTTCTTCTAGACAGTCATGGGAGTCTGTATCAATTGAAGGCATGTTCAAGCCATTAAAGAAGGAGTCAATCAGCAAAGGGTCTTGAGGGGATTCAGAGGTGTATAGTGCAGAGTAAAATTGTTTAAATTGATCATTGATCTCTTTATGTATAACTGTGGTGGCACCAGACGGGGTCCTTATTTGTGGGATTAGCCGTGAGGCCTCAGATTTACGGATCTGATGTGCAAGGAGTTTACTGGCCTTGTCGCCTTGTTCATAGACTTTGTATCGAGCTCACAAGAGTAACTGTTCAACTTGCCTGGTAGAAAGCTCATCAAATTCAGATTGGAGTAGTTGGTGCTCTTTATGCAGATCAGAGGAAGGATCCGTAGCATACTTCTCATCCAATGTGGCTATGGACTCGCTCAGGTCCCGAAGTCGCTGGGAGCGAACTCTGTTTTGGTTGGCTGTATAAGAAATAATTTGGCCACGTAGGTATGCTTTGAGAGACTCCCATATGGTAGAGCAGGACATACCTGGTGTTGAATTAGTTTCTAGGAATAAGGCAATTTCAGAAGAAATGAAATTGACAAACTCCTTATCTGAGAGTAAAATGGGGTTGAGACGCCATTGATAACACCTAGGAGGTCGCTGGGGAAACTCTAGTTCAAGCACTAATGGTGAATGGTCAGAGATAACAATACTCTCGTAAGTACACTGCTGAAGGTTAGGCAGAAGTTTTTTGTCCAAAAAGAAGTAATCAATCCGGGAGTATGTTTGATGAACATGAGAATAAAAGGAATACTGTCTATCTGTAGGATGTAGGAAACGCCAGACCTCAAACATAGCATATTTCTGAAGAAAGGAGTGAATAAGTAGGGCACATTTAGATGGGCCTGTATTTGTTTGTGAGGACTTGTCCAGAACTGGGGACATTTTACAGTTGAAATCCCCCCCTAAAATGGAAGTGGAACACTTGACCAACCCAGTCCTTACGCATCCTAAAATGCTCACCAGTCCTCAAGTGAGTCTCTTGTAGAAATGCAATATTTGCATTCAAACCCTTTAAGTGTGTCAACACCCTCTTACGCTTCACCGGGTTGTTAACCCCTTTGGTGTTCCAAGAAATGTACTTGATCGTATTATTTCGGCCCCTCTGGGCATTCCCGTTATTCAACCCTGTCATTAGAGCATAGAATGGAAAAGCAATGAGCGCCCAAAACCCCCAGAATAACTTGTCTCAGAGTAATAATGTACGGTGGTAAATGTTTGGAAAAAGTACAGAAAAAAAAACAGAAAAAAAAACTAAAAAGACAGAATGACAACATTAGAACTGAACAATTCAACCTGCCCCCCCACCCCCTCCCCCCACCCCCTCCCCCCATCCCAGACAATACCTCCCCAAATGAGGTACAAGCCTAAATAGAACATGTTCTCTTCGCACAGTATGTCTGTGAGAGTGCGGTCTTAAACCTAAACCCACAGTCCCGCTCTTTAAAGTCGTGTTTTGTTAGTGGATCAAGCAGCAAAAAGAAAGATTTGTATGTATTTTTTCAAATAAAAAAAAGGCGAATCCCTTGTGCAAACGGAATGACAAAAGCACCACTTGTAGATGTATATAATTGTATTCCCCGTCTTATAACAGGCATTGAGAGAGAAAATAAATAAAATGTATAAAGGCTCTCAGCCAAAAATCTAATTTGAAGTAAGGAAATCGTAGTTAGACAATCAAAAATAATAGTAATTATAATAGTAGTCTAGTTGAAGCTGAGACAGCTTACAACCAATACCAAAAAACTATGTGTTGAACGTTTGCTGGGCATAAATGACGCTCAAAACTTTTAAAATTAAAGTGAGGCCCCAGAAACCGTGTAGCCTCGGGAGACATTTACTGTTTACTGGGTCAATGCAAACGGATGCAGTAAACAAATAACCAAAACTTTTTTTGAGTCACTGAGACAATGTGTAAACAAACTAAATAGGTGAGCGAGATAAGGCACGCACACTAGATAATCAAAACATTAGATCACATCAAATAAGCCTGAATAGTTTCACCAACTATACAAGACTAGCCTGTTATATCTAAACATAATTGTACCACAAGTATGGTACTTACAATCCACACTGTGAGCATATTCAAGACTTCTTGATGTGACGCAGAATGTGAGCCATAGCCTCATCCGGAGATTCAAATGTGTGGTCTTTACCCTCATGAGATATCCATAAACGGGCCAGGAATCGTCCCGAAGTACTCGTTTGGCCTGTCCGAAAGCTGCGCGCTGCCTGGAAACAGTGGGGGAGTAGTCCTGGTGAATGGAAAAGCTCTGTCCTTGAAAGCTCAGAGTGGTATTGCGGGCTCTTCGGAGGATCTCCATCTTCTCATGAAAAAAGTGCACTCGAAGAATTATGTCACGGGGCCTCTCCCCATCCCGGGGCTTTGGGCGCAGCGACCGGTGGGCTCGATCAATCAGTGGCTTATCATCTAAGGCAAGAGCATCCTTCAGCAGCCCTGAAACGAAATCCGTGGCGCGATGCATTTCCGCGGACTCTGGGACTGATACAAGTCTCAGATTATTGCGGCGAGAGAATCCCTCTAAACTCACACAGCACTCCCTCACCTTTTTCAAATCCGCAGCTAGGCGTTTAACTTCAGTTTCCAGGGATGTAGTTAAATCGGAGACATTAGTAGCGGAGGCCTCCAGTGCTGTAATCGTTGTAGTGTGTGACGCAGTTGTTGTTTTGAGTAATGTAATTGCCGGCACAGTCTCGTTCCGCAGGATGGTTAAATCTGCTTTTAAAGTATCAGAAACCTCCTGTATTCTGGCCTCAATCGTAGCAACCATCTGTGTTTTCATTTCAACTATCTCAGAGCGTAGTAGTTTGATGGCCTCGAGAATGTTCATTTCAGCGCCGCCAGGCCAAGCCGCGCCCCCGGGTAAAGTGTGCGTCCCCGGGCCCTCAGACTCAGGAGAGGGCGGTGATGAGAGCGGGTCTTGTAGGCCGGGTTTTCTCAAAGTCATGCTCTTGGCCTTATGTTTGGTCGACATGCTGACATTCGGAAGCAAAGTAGTCTTGGTTTTTACGGAAAGGGATCACCAAATTAATATTTGAAAATAAATATGATTCTGCTGCAGAAATCACATAAACTTTAAGAATACCACAGGAGCAAACGGAGAACACATCAGTCACACATGGCGTCCCCTACCATCCCCCCATCAAGGCTACTTTGAAGAATCTAAAATATATTTGGATTTGGTTACTACATGATTTCATATGTGTTATTTCATAGTTTTGATGTCTTCACTATTATTCTACAATGTAGAAAATAGTCAAAATAAAGAAAAATGTCACGTTCTGACCTCTATTTCTGTTGTTTTGTATTTATTTAGTATGGTCAGGGCGTGAGTTGGGTGGGCAGTCTATGTTTGTTTTTCTATGTTTTGGGGCATTTCTATGTTTTCGGCCTAGTATGGTTCTCAATCAGAGGCAGGTGTCATTAGTTGTCTCTGATTGAGAATCATACTTAGGTAGCCTGGGTTTCACTGTGTGTTTGTGGGTGATTGTTCCTGTCACTGTGTTTGTTGTCACAGGATAGGCTGTATAGGTTTTCACGTTCCGTTTGTTGTTTTGTAGATTTGAGTTATTTCATGTATCGTTCAGTTTTCCATTAAAGAACATGAATAACCACCACGCTGCTTTTTGGTCCGCTTCTCCTCCTACAGACGAACGTCGTTACAGAATCACCCACCACAACAGGACCAAGCAGCGTGTCAACAGGCAGGAGCAGCAGGAGAAGCAACAGCGGCAGCAGGAGATACGTAGTAAGGAATTCTGGACATGGGAGGAAATCCTCGACGGGAGAGGACCCTGGGCTAAGCCAGGAGAATATTGCCGCCCCAAGGCCGAGCTGGAGGCAGCAAAAGCAGAGAGGCGGCATTCTGAGAAGCAAGCACGGCGGCGCGGACGGAAGCCCGAGAGTCAGCCCCAAAAATGTATTGGGGGGGGGGCACAGGGGGGAGTGTGGCAGAGTCAGGAGTCAGACCTGAGCCAACTCCCCCCGTTTATCGTGAGGAGCCAAGGAGGAGCTCAGAACCAGAGCTGGTGTTGGAGGTGAGCGAAGCAGAGACTGTGAAGGAGTTAATGGGGAAATTGGAGGAGAGTGACATGAGGGACTTGCTGGTTTGGTGCATGAGGCACGACATTCGCCCGACGGAGCGTGTCAGGGATTTAATGGCACCGGGGTCAGCTCTCCATACGCATCCTGAGGTACGAGCGAGGGGTCTGGTGAAGACTGTGCCAGCCTCACGCACCAGGCCTCCTGTGCATCTCCCTAGCCTTGCACGTCCTGTGCCATCTCAGCACTACAGTGCTCCTAGCAGTGCTAACTGTGGCGGGCGTGGTGCTGGTCAGGCACCGTGTTATGCAGTTGTGCGCACGGTGTCCCCAGTACGCGTGCTTAGCCCGGTGCGCTACATCCCAGCTCCCCACATCTGCCGGGCTAGGGTGAAGATCCAGCCAGGGCGGTTGGTGCCAGCCCTGCTCTCAAGATCTCCAGTACGCCTTCACGGTCCGGTCTATCCGTCACCACCTCCACGCACCAGCCCTCCGGTGGCAGCCCCCCGTACCAGGCTGTCTCTCCGGCCCATCCTTACAGGGGCTCCCTCCTCTCCAGCGCTGCCGGAGCCTCCCGCCTGTCCGGCGCCTCTGCCGGAGCCTCCCGCCTGTCCGGCGCCTCTGCCGGAGCCTCCCGCCTGTCCGGCGCCTCTGCCGGAGCCTCCCGCCTGTCCGGCGCCTCTGCCGGAGCCTCCCGCCTGTCCGGCGCCGCTGCCGGAGCCTCCCGCCTGTCCGGCGCCGCTGCCGGAGCCTCCCGCCTGTCCGGCGCCGCTGCCGGAGCCTCCCGCCTGTCCGGCGCCGCTACCGGAGTCTCCCGCCTCTCCGGCGCTACCAGGGCCTTCCTTTTCTCCAGCGTTGCCGGAGCTTCCCGTCTGCCCAGCGCCAGCTGAGCTTCCCATCTGCCCAGCGCCAGCTGAGCTTCCCGTCTGCCCAGCGCCAGCTGAGCTTCCCGTCTGCCCAGCGCCAGCTGAGCTTCCCGTCTGCCCAGCGCCAGCTGAGCCTCCCGTCTGCCCAGCGCCGCCAACGCCGCCCGTCTGCCCAGCGCCGCCAGCGCCGCCCGTCTGCCCAGCGCCGCCAGCGCCGCCCGTCTGCCCAGCGCCGCCAGCGCCGCCCGTCTGCCCAGCGCCGCCAGCGCCGCCCGTCTGCCCAGCGCCGCCAGTGCCGCCCGTCTGCCCAGCGCCGCCAGTGCCGCCCGTCTGCCCAGCGCCGCCAGTGCCGCCCGTCTGCCCAGCGCCGCCAGTGCCGCCCGTCTGCCAGGAGCCGCCAGTGCCGCCCGTCTGCCAGGAGCCTCCAGTGCCGCCCGTCTGCCAGGGGCCGCCAGTGCCGCCCGTCAGCCAGGGGCCGCCAGTGCCGCCAGTCAGCCAGGGGCCGCCAGTGCCGCCAGTCAGCCAGGGGCCGCCAGTGCCGCCAGTCAGCCAGGGGCCGCCAGTGCCGCCAGTCAGCCAGGGGCCGCCAGTCAGCCAGGGGCCGCCAGTGCCGCCAGTCAGCCAGGGGCCGCCAGTGCCGCCAGTCAGCCAGGGGCCGCAAGTAAGCCAGGGGCCGCCAGTGCCGTCAGTCAGCCAGGGGCCGCCCGAGCAGCTGCCCCTCTGTCCAGAGCAGCTGTCGCCCCTCTGTCCCAAGCTGCTGCCGCCCCTCTGTCCCGAGCAGCTGTCCCTCTGTCCCGAGCAGCTGTCCCTCTGTCCCGAGCAGCTGTCCTTCTGTCCCGAGCAGCTGTCCCTCTGTCCCGAGCAGCTGTCCCTCTGTCCCGAGCAGCTGCCGCCCCTCTGTCCCGAGCAGCTGCCGCCCCTCTGTCCCGAGCAGCTGCCGCCCCTCTGTCCCGAGCAGCTGCCGCCCCTCTGTCCCAAGCTGCTATCGCCCCTCTGTCCCGAGCAGTTGTCCCTCTGTCCCGAGCAGTTGTCCCTCTGTCCCGAGCAGTTGTCCCTCTGTCCCGAGCAGTTGTCCCTCTGTCCCGAGCAGCTGCTTCACCTCTGTCCCGAGCTGCCCCTCTGTCCCGAGCAGCCCCTCTGTCCAGTGGGGTCATTGAGAGGGGTGGCCATGGTGAGTAAGCCAGGGAGGCGGACAATAAGGCGGACTAAGACAATGGTGAAGTGGGGTCCGCGTCCCGCGCCAGAGCCGCCACCGCGGACAGACGCCCACCCAGACCCTCCCCTATAGGTCAAGGTTTTGCGGCCGGAGTCCGCACCTTTGGGGGGGGGGGTACTGTCACGTTCTGACCTCTATTTCTGTTGTTTTGTATTTATTTAGTATGGTCAGGGCGTGAGTTGGGTGGGCAGTCTATGTTTGTTTTTCTATGTTTTGGGGCATTTCTATGTTTTCGGCCTAGTATGGTTCTCAATCAGAGGCAGGTGTCATTAGTTGTCTCTGATTGAGAATCATACTTAGGTAGCCTGGGTTTCACTGTGTGTTTGTGGGTGATTGTTCCTGTCACTGTGTTTGTTGTCACAGGATAGGCTGTATAGGTTTTCACGTTCCGTTTGTTGTTTTGTAGATTTGAGTTATTTCATGTATCGTTCAGTTTTCCATTAAAGAACATGAATAACCACCACGCTGCTTTTTGGTCCGCTTCTCCTCCTACAGACGAACGTCGTTACAAAAAACCCTTGAATGAGTGAGTGTGTCCAACATTTGGACTGGTAGTGTACGTCACAGACTTTGCCCCACGAGAGCACGCATGCGCAGTTTTTACCCATCTCCGCTGTTGTTGCAGTCGGCCACATAAATTAATGATATCAAATAATTGCAATAATTTTAGGTGGAAAAGTACACATTTCCTGACTCAAAACCGATGGTGCTTTTGAAAAACAGAGTTCAATCAGCCATATGCTTTCAATAAAACAAAGATTTGTCTACAATTCTATGATTTCTAGATCGTTCTTTGACTGACAATTGAGCAGAGCTAGCAATGCCAGGAAAGAGAGGGGGAGAAGGCAAACTCCACGTAACGAGTGCCAATGTTTGGAATCAATTGGGAAATGTTTGATTTTAGGTAAAATTCCCCTTTAAGGCTCCCAATATTAACCAGATAATGATCAGTTTGCGCCCCAAAAAATAACAAGTTAGACAAGCCTACTGGGCTAAAAATGGCCAGAAATACCAGATGGCAGGTCCACCACTGCACCTGCATCCCACACAGCTCTACTGGACAGATGGGACATGGAGGAAGAGAGAAAGAATAGCCTATGTCTTTATCAAGCCTTATAAGACAAGACCTGCATAGAAAGATACTGTAGTCATCATTCTACTGCTGCAGTTAGAAAGTGATGTAAAGCACGATCAGGGTGAGATACTGAGATAATTACTGTCTTAAAAGGATAACACAGCTTCCGGTTAATCAGGTGAGGTGGATGTCATCAGCAGTACATACACCACTGTGTTATGGGAATGTTCTTTCCAACATACAGTAAGAAGTCTCCACAGTATGGACAGATTTGATTTCCCATCTGACACTTTACAAACTCCAAGTCGATTGCAAATAGGTTTTAATTCATTCTATGGCCATACAAACATGCTGTCATACTGTCAAGACATTCAAGAAATGTTAACATCCAATCTCACCAAGTCAAATGCTAGTTATTACAGTATGACCTTGGATGCAGATTGTCATTAAAAGTTTGCTTCATCACAAGCAAAGTGTCTGAAAAAAAACCTTTGAACAGGCCTAGCTAGTGTCATTGTCAGGTGGCCTCGTGGGAGTTCCTCCACTCCAGTGAGGGGTAGCTAGTATGACTATATGGTGCAATTAGAGGGGTGATGTGATGGGTGTCCTCCAGGTAGTGTCCCAGTAGAAGTAAGAGGAGGGGGGCTATTAATGACCATCTGCTCAGAGAGCGGCTAGTATCACCTCTTTAATGAAGATGAATGTGTAGATAGGAGGGCCTGACTAGGAGGTGCCATGCAGGGGGCTAATGACACGTGGAGGGTCCACTGCCCAGGCTCCCTAATGAGAGAGATTGGAACCTGAAGACTTAATACAATCAGTAGCAGACATAATGTTACAGAGAGATTGAGTAGCCCCTGCATGACTTTACACTATTCAGTGAGCATCAGCTACACACTTATCAAACACAACTTTTGATGGCCTGTCACATTTAATGTGATGCCATGTCTATTATTCAAGAGGTTGAATACGTTTGAAAGTGTCAGATAAGGATGTAAAAGGTGTAACGTTTTATGTGACGGTGACATCTCTTTGGTGGTTACGCCTCTAGTTTGAAGTGATGCTGCATTTGTATTGTCATTTCAAAGTTCATGCTCAACACTTGGAATGTTGAGACTCATCTCCTATGAGTGCTCATATTTACTCACTGCATCGAGAGGAGTCAAATGAGAACTATGTTCAACCCAAGTTCAATTCAATTCAATCTAAAATCCTGCAGGCCTACCTAATTCACAAGCAAGCATATTGATCATTTTTTCCCCCTGGGATGTTCACAAACTCATCTGGCACAGGTCTTGCTTATTTTCTCAACTACCTCTCAAAACTCACAATAGCTCTGGGAAATTGCAGCTCCAGCTCTTTTATGTTTACACATCCACAGATCACCACTGCAGTGGAAGAAGATGATGAACAACACTGTGCTTCATGTTTCAAGTTACTGGATTTCCATTCATATGTATACAAATAAGTACTTCCATACAAAAAACATTTAATGAGCTGTGAATGTCAATTTCAAAGCTTTTAAAACAGAACAAATGTCTAGTATCTTTTCATTACGTTTTACAAAAATACTAGTTTCCATTGTCTGCCTTAATTTAGGTGTAGTGCTGGCCCGGGAATCCTGTCAGATTGGCAGAGGGAGTCGAGGAGCTGAAGGATGTCCAGTACACTCTTAAAAAAAAGGGTTGCGAAAGGGTTCTTCGGATGTCCCCATGGGAGAACCCTTTTAAGTTCCAGATATAACCCTTTTTGGTACCAAGTAGAACCCTCTGTGGAAAGTGTTCTATATTGAACCCAAAATGGTTCTACCTGGAACCAAAAATGTTCTTCAAAGGGTTCTCTTATGGGAACAGCCGAAGAACACTTTTAGGTTCTAGATACAGTAGCACCTTTTTTCTAAGAGTGTATTAGGCAACATATCAGAGGTCCCATATAATTGTGCTGTTAATAACATCCAAAGAGAAGTGAGTTTACAACATATACCCCCAGGCCTGACCCTGCAGGCCTACTGAAATGAAAAACAAGCCTTTGCCCCGACGGCTGTTTTCAACACGAGCTGTTCTGTCAGCAGTATTTTATTAGAATCATCCTGTACTCAAAGACAACAGTGAGAACAGAAAAAGAACACATGGCCAGAATGAAAGAGTAGGGGCTTCTGTCTATGTCTCTGCATCCATCTTCTGTCTGCAATCCATACATTTTCCTCAGTTAGTGGTCATTCTGTTGCCCAGGTTATAAGTGAAATAGAGTAAGATTGATGGATGGAAGTGAGAGACATTTAGAGGCCCATCTCTTCCTCGCTCATCTCTGTCTGGAGGATTATAGCTGGAGGGACTGCCTTCAGAGGGCAGAAGGATGGATGCCTTACACTCCTCCTTTACATTGGCATTCACACAGTGGATGGCATCATCCATACTTCAGAGGAGCGGAGAGAGAGAATTTATGGCCTTTAGAGTGATGAGGCATTGTTTCCAGGGAGGCTCAGAGTGCCAGCACTTTTTAACACCTACTCCATACTGTTGTTTACAGTGGAAAGCCACTCATGGTGGGCTCTCGAGTGGCGCAGTGGTCTAAGGCACTGCATCTCAGTGCTAGAGGCATCCCTACAGACCCTGGTTTGATTCCAGGATGTATCACAACCGGCCGGGATAAAGAGTCCCATAGGGCGGCGCACAATTGGCCCAGCGTCGTTAAGGTTTGGCCCAGGTAGGCCATCATTGTAAATAAGAATTTGTTCTTAATTAACTGACCTGCCTAGTTAAATAAAGGTAAAATAGATTACTGTATGTTACAGGTTGTCTGACATGATATAAAACAATCCATCCTTTATGTAATGGACTTTTGTTGGAGTATCTATTGAATATCTCTTAAGTATTCTTGATTTTGCATTCCAGAAAAAATAAATAATGACTCTGTAATTTTTTAATGTAGTAAAAGGTATGATTCAAATAAATTGATAACTTTAAATCACTACACAATACCCTCTGTCTCACTCTGCCTACACTAAAAGGGTTGAGTCAGCCTGTAGTAACCTTGTGTTTGACTTGTATTGTCATTAGCAAATCAAACGTGGATTAATTAGCCAGCAGTCACACGGGATGTGCATTACAGTAAGTGGCTATTTTAATATAACTTCAAGAAAAATCGCCAATAGTCTTTCACATTGACACGAGTGCTTTGCTGCTTTTGGAAGTGCTGCTACTGTCATTAAGTATGGAATGATTGGTTAAGTTTCAGAAAGCCCATAAATGCATTAAGTACAAATGTATCTCTTTCCAGAAATGGTTGTCACCCCTTTCCCCCCTCTACACCCCCCCCCCACCCCTCTCTCTTTCCCAAAGTATACACTCGTTTACACATAAACTGTTACAGTATATACTGTTTACATTCACAATAGCAGTTTAATGTGTGACACAGAAAACAGCAATATTTTACCTAGACCATCGCTAAGCTACTGTATCTACAGTATACAGTACACAAATACATGGTTGGAAAGAATGCTGAGTTTACCCTAAGGGTTACATAAACAGTAAATACCATCTACAATGGACATAAACCCTATCGTGGTGTTCCTGCTGTATCAGTGTTTGTAGTGAAGATGGAGTCTGCGTTGTTGCTCTGTCCCCAGCCCTACTGCTGTATCAGTGTTTGTAGTGAAGATGGAGTCTGTGTTGTTGCTCTGTCCCCAGCCCTACTGCTGTATCAGTGTTTGTAGTGAAGATGGAGTCAGTGTTGTTGCTTTGCCCCCAGCCCTACTGCTGTTATATTCTGCCACGCTCTGACATTTACAAACCCACCGTAGCTAGCTTAGCCAAGGAAAGGAGAGGGAAAGGAGAGGCCAAATCACAGTGGGATCAACGGAAGGTTGCTGCTTGAAGTAAACATACCCTGAAAGTACATAGAATTGTCATGATAATCTTGTAAACAACATCCAATCATATAGTTGACCTCCACAGGCTGCAAATGTTGCCATTTCATGTATTTTAAGAGCTATGTCTGTCCAAAAGGGACACTTAAATACTGTACTACTAGACTCCTAAACCATTTCATTGGTGTACTAACAGTAGCCCCTGCTGGTAAGAGGGAGAACTTTTTACATACAAGGAGGTTACAGAACAGAAAATCATACATAGCATACATCAGTCCTGTGAGCTGATTAATATTACACACAGTACTATTAATTTGCAATTAATTATTAAATGATAAATGGGGAATTAATTAATATTGACAGCAAGAGAGAATAGGGAAAGGGACGTGTGAAATACACAGGAGGCTGGTGGGAGGAGCTATAGGAGGATGGGCTCATTGTAATGGCTGAAATGGAATAAATGGAACAGAGCCAAACCTGTGGTTTCCATATGTTTGATATGTTTGATACGGTTTAATTTTTTCTATATCGTTGCCATTACAATGAGCACATCCTCCTATTGCTCCTCCCAACAGCCTACTCTGGTGGAATCCTGTTCGTTGAGGATTAATCATACTTCTACACTCCACTAGATATCCTCATCACACTGACTTCTTGCTGAAAGTTGACATCGAAGTGATGAGGCCAAATTACCATTCTGCCTCACTTCCACTCTAATACACAGCCTAAAATTCACAATGCAGAGTTACAGTGCAAATGCAATATAAGTTATCATTCGACATGTATTTCCCCAGTAATACTCTCATTACTTTACCTGCATTTTCTTCTTGACACTTAAACAGGTTTAATCAAAGAGGGGATGGGGGCTGAAAGATGACCCACTGATCATAAAAGGCACAATACATGCCTGTACACCTGAGAATCTCAGAACCTCCCTGATATCACACTGATTTGGCTAAAATTATTCTATATCTATGGTACCCACATACGTCAATGTCCCCAATATAGTGTTTTTCACCAGCTCCCTATCTGAGACAACATAGAAAATGCTTTTATTTGGCAGTGAGTGGCACAATGTGTCGTTTATTCCCCTCATATTCCCCTTACATTTCTCTTGACACTATTTTTGACTGTGTTGCCCCTGTCCAGAGGGTTCCTCCTCTATACGGGTTACCAAGCAGACTACTTTCAAGTCACTCTAGAGTAAACACAATTGTTGCTATGCCAACTCGGAGCAGGATCCACAGGGTAAACACTCGAGACGCCAGGAGAAAAGTAGTTAACAATGGAGCCTGAACTGAGGTTGATGGGGTTGGTGTGGAGGGAGTTTTTGACTAGATGGGATACAGCTTTTGGCAGATTTGACTTTTCGTAGCAGGTTAGCAGAACTTACGCAGCAGGTTAGGAAAATTAAGGTTAGGAAAAGGGTTAAGGTTAGAGAAATGCTAAAATGTTGATTATTTTATGTTAATTTGACAAAAGCTGTATCCATTTATAGCCATGACCATGGAGGGGTACACTCTTAAAAAAAAGGTGCTATCTAGAACCTAAAAGTGTTCTTTGGCTGTCCCCATAGGAAAACCCTTTGAATAACCCTTTTTGGTTCCAGGCAGAACCCTTTTGGTTCCAGGTAGAACCCTTTCCCCAGAGGGTTCTACATAGAAGCCAAAATAGTTCTACCTGGAACCAAAAATGGTTCTACCTAGAACCAAAAAGGGGACAGCCAAATAACACTTTTGGAGCCCTTTTTTCTACGAGTGTGGACTGGGAATATAAATTCCTTATAATTATAGCTAAATAAACAGGCTTAAACAATAGGAAGTTATTTTATTTTACCTTTATTTAACTAGGCAAGTCAGTTACGAACAAATTCTTATTTTCAATCACGGCCTACCCCGGCCAAACGCAGCCGACACTGGGCCAATTGTGCGCCACGCTATGGGACTGTCTTTTTTTCATTCATTCTTTCCTTCTCTCTATCACACAAACAGAAAGATACAGCTAGAGAGAGAGACAGACAGACAGAGAAAGATGACTCCTGTCTTTTTCATAAAACATATTTATCTGACCTGTGAATGAACTTCCATGAATATGAAAAGTAGGCTAGGCCACATCGATCATATGATGTAGCCTAATATTCAGCTAATTGTCCACAATGTCAATAATTTGCCTAGTTGTAAAATACTACCAACGGCTTTTGGATTTGCATAGAGCAGAGTTACAGAACGTCCTCTTCAAAATGGAATCATATCTCTCACACACATGGGCAAAACAGTAACCGATACACGTCCCTGCTGGAGATGATGACTAAAACGAATAGCCTACGTAGACTACAAACAAGAGGAGAGCGCGTGCCACTAACTTCCTCACAATTTCTCAAACTCTCAGAGAGCATAGAGGGGTATAATATATCGAAACAAAAGTGTGGTGATATCGAGAAATTATTGTATAACCTAGATACATTATTTTATCGAAGTCATCGTCACCTTGCCGTTTCCAGTTTCCAGTTCCACCTTGTCAATCTACTGCGCGCGAATTCACAGAAGATAGTTTAAGTGAATACTTTTCAGGTGAGTAAAAGTGTCAGTGGCTGTATTTCCAATTCAATGGTTTGGCATTGTCATTGACTTTAGTTGACTTTACTGTAAACGTTAAATCTGCGTAATGTATTAATACTACAAACGTATAAAATAGTAAATGATTTTTCTTTAAAATGACTCTGATAATAAATTCTAATCTACCAAATTACACATTTTGCAAATTACGTAATGGTAGCCAACAGTAATTTGAAACTGCAATTGGTTTTGTATAAAGTAGTTTTTAATTAAATAACATGTACGATTTTATTGACCATAGCCTATCATGTGTGTTGGACAGAAAGTGCATTAGTGTATTCATTAGGCCTGTATCACCTCTTGAATACACTTATTTAGCAAATCCTGTATTATTATCCTCAATTTAGAATTTATATAAGTTACATTGTATTACATTGTAGACTTGCTTGAAAATTGATGCAATATTTTGCTTTTGTAGGTGAGAGAGTAGAGTAGATTATATGTGACAGGCTGGCTTGATACAGTCTTGTGTAGCAACATTTGAAATAGTTTTTTTCATTGGATGAAAGTAGAGACTCAGAGTTAGAAAATGGTATATCAAACACTACAGTTAAGGGAGAATGGGGGAAGTAATTCTGCTTTGAATGTTGATAAACTTGTAACCTAATTTTTGAGAAAATGGACCTGGAATGTTTTGGTAAACCTACTGGAGAGCTCTTTCTTGTCTACACCCATTCAGCATTATTCACACCCTCTTAAGCCTTAGCCCCACACATCTCTTTAAGGATTCACATGAGGCCATGTACTAAACAACCAAAGATTTAAAGACTAAAGGCTGGTTAATACTACGTCTATCGACAGTTGATGCAGTGACATCATGAACATTCTATTGTCGTCCGACATCAAACATGTTGTTATCGTTATGAAAAAGTATAAACACAAAAACTACAGACTTGTGTTCCATAATAGCATAGCTAGTGTATATCAGCACCAATAAACCCACCCATTTAAAAATGTATTTAGTATATGTCAATCTAGCAAACCAGGCAACTAAAAGCAACTTTCTAAACAATGTTTTGGTTAATTTCTAGCTTGTTAGCTAGCTAGCTAGCTAGTTCAAATAATGGCAATTTCATATAGCTGACAACGTCTTCACTTTAGCTCATTTGTCTTAAATATTACAGGAAAATAAACTCACAACAAGATCATTATTTACAAGTTAATGGCGAGCCAATTACAGAAAATAGCTTACCGTTGTGAGTGTGACGAAATAAAAGCAGGGCATTCTACCAGAGAATTTTAGAACTTGGACACTGTCTCATTGACTTTATATCCTAATTTGATTTTGGTGCAGGTCATGTTCTTCACATTACCGTCTCTGGTAAACACATACTATATCAAATTAAATCAAAGTTATTTGTCACATGCACAGGATACAAAAGGTGTAATGAAATGGTTACTTGCATAGTGGAGTCTTTTGTTTAGACATGTAGCTAGCTAGCTAAACAATTAACCATATTCCCAATTCATAACATTACTACCCTGCATGAATCTGTGGGTAGCTAACTAAACAGGTTCAATGTTAGCTAGCCAGCTAACATTAGGCAATAACTAGCAATGCAAATGGCTTTGAGATATGAATAATATTACTATACAGATCATACATGTAACATTAGCTAGCGAGCCAGCCAGCTAACGTTAGCTAGCTAGCTAACAGTACGCTTTAACTTGAAATGAAAACAACTTTCTGACTAAATCAGAAATGTATAATATCTGAAAATGTAGCTAGCTAGACTATCTTACCCGTGGATGGACACTTCTCCCTTTGTCACGGATGCCATGGTTGCCCTTAGTTTTAAGATGTAATCCGGAGACACAACAGCCTTTTGTTTGTTCTCTTTTCGACTCGATATTTGCAATCAAACGCCAGAATTTTCTCCATCTCCTTAGGTATCATCCTCTTCTTCCACCAGGCATTCCACTGATTTCAAAACTCAGTCCTCCAGAAAGCGGAGAGCAACATGTTCGCAGATATTACCTACACATACTGAGCAGCCCTTTGTTATAGACAGAGGCGTGCTACATGGCAGACCAATCCAAACTCATCTCTTGACAAGTCCAGCCCATTCATTATCTCAGCCGATCATGGCTAGCGGGAAGGTTCCTCTCTTTTTTCCATGGCTAAACAAACTAGGCTCGTAATTTAACAGTGTTATTTGTATTTACAGATGGCATACAAGTTTGTTATTAAGGCATATGAAAGTTCACATGTTCCAGAAAGCATTTCTGACAAAAAACACACTTAGATTTTTTTTTAAAGTTTACATTCAAACGCCTCTCCTGTGAAGTAGTGACGCGTGATATATGCCTAGTTTCCTGAAACGAGTCACATTTGGCAACACCTGGGTGGCAGGTAGCCTAGTGGTTAGAGTGTTGGACTAGTAACTGAAAGGTTGCAAGATCAAATCCACGAGCTGACAAGGTAAAAATATGCCGTTCTGCCCCTGAACAAGGCAGTTAACCCACTAGGCCGTCATTGAAATTAAGAATTTGTCTTGCCTAGTTAAATAACAACAAAATAAAAATATTGTTTTGAAGATAACAGTGAATTCTTCCCTATGCCAGTTATAGTTTGTGACTCCCTTATTACTCATGACGATAAAATATGCCTGTCTCACTGATACATTTCAGATGTATTTGTCCGTATGGACAGACCACTGAGGGCCGAAGATGAGGGAAAGGGTATACAAAGTCAGTTGGACAACTGAATGCATTCAACTGAGAGATGCTGATTTAGATGCTGCTCTTCCTCTTCTGCAAGACTCAATCATTACTTTTGGGAAGAGGAGCATTTTGGGACAAGGCATTATTTTCTCCAAAGGCTATTTGTGAAGAAGACACGGGGTCAGACATGAACAGTAAGGGCTGTCACCTCCTGGTCTCCCCCTCTGGTGTGCCCCTTTCCCTGGGCATGATCACAGGACAGCAGGCCCCATCTATCAGGATACCTATACGCACCACCCTCTCCCTGGGATGCTGTGCCACCCTGAGCCCATCTCTGGTGGGTAGCAGGGGCAGAGGGGGGGAGGGTGTCCACTACTTCCAAGTACCCCTCAGCACCAGGACACACTTTGGGAGTTCTGTCCTGCTTCCTGCCCTGAGCCTCCGCAAGCAGGTGTTGACCAATGGGAAACAGCCAAATGTTTCAGGTGTCTTACAGATGTCAGGGCAAAAGTTCCTACCACTAATCAGTGCTTGGCGTCTGACTGCTCTGACTGGTGTCAAAGGTAATTTCTTGAAAGCCTTGTAATAAACAACATTAAATACAGAGTAATACATTGACACATGGGTAAACAGCCAATGATGATGTCCTGATCTTCTATGTAAGATAACTGTTATGGACTCGAGCAGCCTCAGATTTTTTACCATCAGTAGGATATAGTGTGACCTTAATGACCTTAGAGCAGTAGTCATCACTCAGCATGTTAAATGCTGATACACTTGTAAAATGAGGATGTCACTCCAAATAAGTTTGAAGTGTCCTATTGAAGTAACCACTTGTGGTTTCCTACCATAAACTATTATTTAAAACTTAGATATTTTGGATATGCTCTGACAGGACCTGTGTTGAGGAACTCTTCTTCCTCTCAACTGAAAGATCCCAGAGTGCACATGTCCTAGAACAGAAGACAGGCTCACAGTGATATGTTGTAAGCAGAGTTGTTCAATCAGCCCCTCTCTTCTCCCCTCTCTTCAAAGTAGCACTGATTTACTGTACATTGACGTCTTCATACTTCACTTTACCTCAATATCGTCTGCCCACCCTAACCTCCAACCCACCCCAGACCTCCTTTGTCCCTGGCCTGTTTATTGATAATTAACCAAGCAGAAAGCTTGTCCCCAAATGACCCAAGGAGGAAAAAGAGGAAGAAAATAAATCTCCTCTGTAATGAACAGAGCAGAAAGCAGAAAGTGTCTCTGTTCAGGTTTGTTAGGGGGAATTTCAGGATTCATAAGCTTCCCCTTACAGAAAAACCACATGATTAAACATGTGTTTTTGGAAAATATTTCACGTGATCACATTTTATTGTGTAGTTTCATGTTATCACGTTGCTTTACATGTTCAAATCTTATCACATTAACTTCACATAAGAGCACATGTGATCACAGGAAAACATGTTTCTGGAACAATGTACATGCGATCACGTGAAATTCATGTGGTTTTTCCGTAAGGGTCTACTAAACACGACAAAAACCATTAGGTTTGTGTTTGATTTCTGTTGAAGATGTCTGTCTCACGGGTCCCTGGTGTGCAAACACAGGTTGCTGTGTTAATATGGTGAAGTGAACTGTGATGGAGATGAACAGACCCTGAACCATGGATTCATTGCATCTCTATCAAAGTCAGATACTTACAGTAAAAACTAGAAATGTGTGTCAGATACATTTTTATTTATTTTATTGAACCATATTTATTTAACTAGGCAATTCAGTTAAGAACAAATTCTTATTTACAATGACGGCCTACGAAAAGGCAAAAGGCCTCCTGCGGGGACGGTCTGGAATTAAAAATATATTTTTTAATTATAAATATAGGACAAAACACACATCACGACAAGAGAGACAACACAACACCACATAAAGAGAGATCTAAGACACAGTATGATGACTGGTTGGATGCAAATGACAATGCCACAACCACATTGTAGAAGACTGCAGTAGTTAAAGCGCTCACTACAAATACACACAGTGAGAGTTCTCCACAACCTTCTTTCTATTATATAGACAAGTTGTCTTGTCTATAATTTACTTAGAAAAGCTTCATTCTATAATTAATTAACTTACGAAAGTGGTTATTTTTAATCTTGTTTCAAGCTATGTTAAACAATGTTGATTGAAAGACTTTAGCACAAGCAACAACACTGCAATGTTGAGGCTGGAGTGCTCAGATATAGGCTTCTGATTCAATATGATTTTTGTAATACAGGTTTTTTTCTGGATAAAAAGGGATCTTAGGTGGTGAGCGTGGTAGGAGGCGTGTGTCACAACTTCCGCCAAAGTCGGTTCCTCTCCTTGTTCGGGCGGCGTTCTAGCCATCGCTGATCCACCTTTCATTTTCCATTTGTTTTGTCTTATCTTCCTGCACACCTGGTTTACATCTCCTACTAATTACATGTGTATTTAACCCTCTGTTCCCTACATGTCTGTGTGGGGTATTGTTTATTGTCAAGGTTGGCACGCTTCCGGCTGGTTTGCGGCGGTTTTTGTTTTATTACCCGTGCTTTGTGGCAGCCGGTACTTTGTACTTGGGTTTTGTACTTTTGCTGCCTCATTTTGTTTCCTTGAGCATTTTGTGTTGTGACACAGTTGGGTTCTGTATTATGATTGCCTAAGTAAAGTGCTTTGTCCATTCATCTCTGCTCTCCTGCGCCTGACTTCCATCCACCAGCTGCACCCACCGTTGACAGCGTGGCAATGGACGTGGCCGGCACGGCTGAATTTTAGAGGAAACCTCATCTTGGTTTGGAGACATTTTTGCATTTGCCTACTTCCTGCAATTCTATACATTTCAACATGGAGCTGAGATAAATAAAATAAAAACAGTTTTGAAGCTAATTTCCTGCAATTCTACAAATTTTGCCATGGAGCTTTGAGAAAATGTTGCAATTCTATGCATTCTGCCATGGATAATAATTCTGTGCTCGTTTCCTCAAACATAATAACAAAATCAATACTGCTAAATTCATTGTTTTTTAAATTTTAAATTCCCGCTGACTGTCTAGCTTTTATTTTGGTTCTTCTCAAATATTATATTATAAAAACATATTTTAAAAACATATTTTAGTCGTTAAAGTTTACACTGAAAGTGTTTTTCCAACCCATAAAATGTCATCTTTTTTTTCACTGTTTTGATTTGTAAAGCATATGGTCTAATTTCCTATGTCCCTTTAGAATATGACCTTGGTGGTGAACCCTCAACCCTCTAATAGTGAACTTGTCTCTACCAGGTTACTTTGTCTCAGGACCAAGTATGCAGGTGTTGGGCCAGCAGGCTGGTGCTAACCTCTGGGTCACCAGTAGTCCCATGGTGGTCCAGAGCCTGGGTCCAGTATCTCCTGTCACGAGTCAGTCCTACACCTCTGTGCCTCTGGTAACACACCCCCAACCCCCACAAGGCCTGGTGGTACCGTACACAGATACCAGGTGAGTCAACCTCTTCACCACTCTAGGTGAGGGAGTATACCACCATACTCTTGTCATTACACTGATTTCTGTACTCTAAACAAAGTCAACATACAGTACTATATTAAACAGTTGTGTTACTCATTTGTGAGATTTCCCTTGTACTTCTATCCTTTCTTCAGGTCCTTGTTCTCCAGAGACTCCCTGGCATCCACCACCCTGAGCCTAGCAGAGACCCACTCAGTTCTGAGTGGCAGACAGGAGTGGCCCTATGGCTACCGGGTCCTTCCTCCACTCTGCCCACAACAGGGTTCCACCCAGGTCAGCAAGGGGGGTGAGCTGCTCAGCCTGCCCCCTGGCACTGCCATGTCTGGGGGCACCAGCATCTCCAACTCTGCCTCCCTGCCCTCCTACCTGTTTGGGGGAGATGCCAACAGCCCCCGGCAGTACTCAGCCCACTCCAAAAAGAGGGCCCTCTCCATCTCACCTCTGTCAGACGGCTATGGCCTTGACTTCAACTCCATCATCCGTACCTCACCCACCTCGCTGGTGTCTTACATCAATGGCTCCCGGAGCTCTCCAACCTCCCACCACACCCTTTCACCACTCCAGCCTGAGGTCTATGGCCACTTCCTGGGGGTGAGAGGGAGCTGTATCCCCTATCCTCAGACTCCAGGCCTCCTCAGCCTCACACCCTCCACGCTCGCTCTGACCCCACTGAGTGACCCCCAACCTGAATTGGAGTGTGGCCGCATGCAGAGGCTGGAGCAGGGCAGGACGCTGGAGAGCCAGATGGCTAACATGGTAGTGGAGCAGCAGTGTCTCCCAGAGGAGGGAAGAACACCACAGAGGGCTGCCAGTAACACTAATGACCTGGTGCCATCTCTACACTTTCAGCTTGAGTTGGCCACCATCATCAGATCAGATAGTCCACCGCAGGGCCCCCCACCTCCTTACCACTCTCACTACCAGCACCGCCATCTCCAAAGACCTCCTAGCCACATCCAGGGTCAGCCCAAGTCCCAGGGCCCTGTCTCTCAGCCCCCCCCAGCTCCCCCTGGGCATGGGACCAGCCTCGTGCCCCATCCCCTGTCCCTCTTCCCCATGCTGGAGGAGGGGGAGCTGGAGGACTACAGTGGGGGGCACTGCTGCCGCTGGGTGGGCTGCAGTGCTGTGTATAACCAAAAGGAGGAGCTGGTTAGGCACATAGAGAAGCTCCATGTGGACCAGCGGAAGGGCGAAGACTTCACCTGCTTCTGGGCGGTGTGTCCACGCAGGTTCAAGCCGTTCAATGCCCGCTACAAACTCCTCATCCACATGAGAGTCCACTCTGGAGAGAAGCCCAACAAGTGCACGGTACATAGCAAATCAATCTCTGGTGAAGGCCTCAAAACTGCCTTTAACATGCAAGTGTGTATCTGTTTAGTCATCCACTTCAGAATCCATTGGCTTTACCTGAACCCAATTTTACCTCAGCTTTACATACCGTCCCCCTTATGCACAATGGTTAACATCCTTTTTTCCATAAGTGTGTTACAGGGGGTTCCCTTCCCGACTGTCTCTCCTGTCTACTGTGAGTCAACCAGCCAGGGAAATAGACATCTTGAAGTACGCATGTTGTACCTCTTTAATGCCTTTGTGTGCTCTGATGTACGTTTGAAGGCTAAAGGTTGGGGTCAGAAATTTGGTCTTTCTCCTTTTAACTGTTGCCATGGGCTAATTAGCCAGCTCTGTGAAAATTGACATGAGAGTTAACTCAATTATGTAGTTATTAAATAAGCACAAAGACAGTGCCGTGCTTAATATCTGGCAGGGTACCATTCAGTAAGCCTCCTGCTCTCTCTCTCCCCGTCTGCCCCCCCCCCCCACCAGGCCTGTCAGTAGCCAATAAGACTTATTAGTGCCAAGTCAGGTATAGACTTGGCTGGGGTTCTGTGAAGGTGATGCCCCCTGGCCCGGTTCTGATCGGTCTGGTTATATGGCCAAGCAGAGAGACAGTTGAATGGAGTTAATCTGAAAGCCATGTATCCTTGGACCTAGTTCTGATGAGGGAATTGGCTGGATTCCCCTGAGACAGGTGCTCCCAGGCCTAGTGCTGCTGCTGGTGGTTCTCTTAAATGTGCCACGTTTTGGTTCACTAGTCTCTATCGGTTGACAGATGAGTTGTACTACACTGTATATTAGAGCTGGGCGATATGGACTAAAATCCATATTTTGCCCTAAATTACCTGAATTGATGCGATAATGATATAACAATACATTTATAACATTAATATGCATTATCCTTTGAACTACTATGACTAGTTTTATGGTTGTTGCCATCAATTCTAGTACAATCACCCATATTAGCAAACTTAATTCAAACGTATTTACATTTCTCTAGTATAGGCTACTTATTGCATTGAACGATATCAGCAAAATGCCTGCGATAAGTGATCGGTGTCGTTCATTTTCAGTTAATCGTCCTAGCTCTACTGTATTGTAAATGCAGTTAAAGGTATACTTCAGGAGCCAGAGCGGCAAAACATCTATGCACATTAGTTGCAGTAATGAGCTTGGGCTCAGTTTTAGGATCATCGAGCTGGATGAGCAGAGTTAACTAGGTTTCCAAGGAGATAATATCACACTCATACTCAAGATCACAGTCTGGATGATTGTAGAGATACCCCACACTCTCAACCCCACTGGGAACATACTTGAGGTTCAGATGAGGAATAGACCAACCATTCTCATTCCTTGTCTTGTTTCGCCGCTTCTTGGTTAGTCAATTATTAACTGGATGCATACCCGTGGTCGACCTTTCGCTCCAAAACACTCACAAAACACTGCATCCCACTGCTGGCTTGCTTCTGAAGCTAAGCAGGGTTGGTCCTGGATGGGAGACCAGATGCTGCTGGAAGTGGTGTTGGAGGGCCAGTAGGAGGCACTCTTTCCTCTGGTCTAAAAAATATTCCAATCCCCCCATGGCAGTGATTAAGGACACATTCATCCCCCTCCTCTCCCCTGTAACTATTTCCCAGGTCGTTGCTGTAAATGAGAATGTGTTCTCAGTCAACTTAGCTGGTAAAATAAAATATTAGTGCTAACCAGTCCCGTTGCTATGGAGGCTGCAGCTGTAGTCGGATGGGTCTGTGTACCATGTAATCTGACCCCCTACCCAAAAACAGAATAGACATTGGATGTGTCAGAAATGGTGCCTTATTCCCTATTTAGTGAATAGAGTGCTATTTTGTACGTACAGATGTAGGATCTTCATTTGACCCGTATTGTCGCAACAAAATAATCCTGCAGCAACAGGATTTGAACATTTAGTCCATAATGTTGGTTAGGCTAGCCAAAATTAGACTACATGAAAAGTGGAATACTGTTACTATAACTGTGTTATTATGGGTAGAATCTTACATTTATCACCCTGTTGCTGGAGAACTTTCGATGTATTTGAGGTTTAAAAAAGCTTACGAAAAATGTATCAACCCCTACAAAAATGCCCATTAATTATAATCCACATAATAATTCACATTTCCTGTTGCTTCAGGATTATTTTCCTACTGTAGCAAACTGGCTCAAATTAAGATCATACATCTGTATCCATTGTACACCATCCCATCATCCCAGGTTTGACTCGGCAGCATAAGATAAAAAAGTCCTACTGAAAAGAAGTAGAACATGGTCAGTACATTATTGACAAAAACAGTCAGAAAACCAAGACTTACTGAACAAAAACAGTCTAAGCAATCAAAGTCAGGATCCTGACAGGATCCAGACTTAGACAACAGAGCCTCTCACAGAGAGAGAGAACCAGGTCTTAGATGCCATGCCAGCCAATTGTTCAAGATTTACGCTCTGGCTTATTGTGAGGAATGATTGACAGGAATAGGTTTGCAAACAGTAGTCCTATAAATCTACCACAATTCTTGTATTATTTTTAACTTAACAACATGAATTGGGGTATTTAGAATATTGTATAGGTAGAGAACATTGTAAGGAACAAGTCTGTGTCAATAACTAAGTTTTGGCAAAAATGCAGATAAACCCTTCCCACTGGGCACAGATATCAATTCAACGTCTATTCCACGTTGGTTTAATGTAATTTCATCGAAATTACTTGGAAACAATATTGATTCAACTAGTGTGTTCCCAGTGGATTATCATTCCAAGCTCTCGATATGTTGACTGGTGTATATCAGGAGTTAGCCGTTTTGATTGATTGGGCCTCAAAGTAGGTCACTTACGGTTAACCAAAAAAAGGCCTTCATTCATATGCCATTTCCCTTTCATACTGTAAAAAATCTGATTGTACATTTTCTTGGTGTTGGGTGTTCTATTCTGCACCAGGTTCAAATGAGTAATAGGTTCACTTGTGTAATCACAGTGTGCATTTAAGCATATCAGTTGTTAAGTTGAAAGAAGACATTCAGACTGAAACCCCAGTAGTTCTGTGTTAATCCACTTAGTTCCTTACAATGGACAGCTTGAAATTCTAGTTCTGCCCACACCACCACAGAATGCAGGCCTGGTGAGATTTCTGGTTTGCCAAGATTTTTAGCGGCACCTCTACAACCGCAAGGAGGGAAATAACTTGGCACCAAAAAAAACGATTCAGACTTCAAAGTATTTTAACAACCCAGCTTCTTCTCAAGTTTCTGTAACTGTTTTTAGCTCTTGTTTTAAAGTAACTGTCCAGTGTTTCTGGAGTTCTATGAAATATGACCTAAAATGAATTACAATATGAGTGAAATAGTTTTTCTTCACAAAAATTGCAATTGAGTATGGAAAAATTGAAGATTTTTCTGTGTTTGAACGGTGTGGGTGTATCCCAACAACAGAATGGTGTGGGTGTAGATGAGTCAGTAAAAATATTTACATGAGTAGACCACTGATTGGCCATCTCAGCCAATGAGCCATCATGACACTGTGTTCTATGTGGAAATAGAAAGGATTTTTTAAATGGTCTGTTTGACATACAAATTTGAGGTTGGGTTTTTTAAGTGTTTTTTTTCTCCAATTCATGCTTTGGCCACAAATATGAGTGTAGGATGAGTCAACATTATTTGGGTATGAGTTAACAGAATATTAACTTTTAAAAGTGAGATTTTCACTGGACAGTTACTTTTAAGACCTAAAAATCTCATACACTAACCTTTTACATTTAAAGAAGATGATAGCAGACAAGAGGATAATTTGACTGAGAATGAGGAGAGGATATGTGAGAGTGAAGTGAGACATGAGAGTCTGAAGATGATAAGAATGGGAGTTGAGCTGTAGATAAGAGTATGAAAAACGCCATGTGAAGATGTGAGATGTGAGAGAGAACAGCGAGAAGAAGTAAGTGAGGAGAAGAGAGAGAGAAGAGAGAGTGGAGATGTGAGAGATGAGATGTGAGAGAGGGTGGAGATGTGAGAGAGTGTGGAGATGTGAGAGAGAAGATGTGAGAGAGAAGAGAGAGTGGAGATGCGACAGAGAGGAGATGAGAGAGTGGAGATGTGAGAGGGGATATGTCAAGAGAGTAGAGAGAGGCTTACTGTGGGCACTAGACTGACTCTGCTGGCACGATGTGGGCAGGTCATTGTTCCCCAGGGCAAAGGAGGCTGCCAGGACCTGTCAGGAGGCTGGCTGTGGCATTTAGCTCCACCGAGGAGCCATGTTGCTATCTATTCAGACCCTCTGTCTCTCAAAGCAGCTAAAAGGGGACTATTAGCTTTATTAGAGGGGGGGCACTGCTGGGCTCCTGGCAGTATAGTTGTGTGATGCTAGTTCTTAGTTTTTTTCCCATCCCCAGGTTGAATGACTATTTATCCTGCTCATTCTCCGTGGCCTGTGTTTTTCTTATGCTAGCCGGTCTGAATGGTCCGATGCTGATCCCTTTCTCTACACTGTTGTTTTGAGTGTCTGGTCATAGGGTACTTTCCTAGGATGCCACTGTATTAGACAACATTTGGACAGAATATCCTGCTGTGTGTGAAGAAGACTTTTGTAAGACTGGCTTTCTCCACTTTCAGTAATACACAACGGCTGTTAGGTCATGTCCCCAGACATGCAGGGCATGGTAAACACCCACAAGGAGAGAGATCGTCATCGTTGCATGGGAGACTCCATTTGTAAGCATTAAAATGCTGTTGAAAATACCCCCAAATTCACACATTTACTATGATACAGTCATGCAGAATCAATTTTCTATCCCTAATAGACGGTTGAGCACTAATAGAATTCTCAGGCATATCCTATCCCTCGATTCCTCTTGAGTTACTTAAGGCTTATAAAATATATCCTTTACTCCATTCCTTTGACATTAAGAACATATGGTTCCCATCAGACGGAGTCATAATGGCTTTACTGGAATTTAGTTTTGGCATAATGACAGTACTCTGCTGGTGGTTGTGGTTTTGCTCTGCAGGGTGTATGTTTGTGCCTGCTGTTTTCCAACTTCGAGAGAGAACATTTGCGAGTGTAGTGTCTCTGGAGTAGGTAGTGCTTTGCCTGTACTGTACGTTAGATATGTGAATTTCATAAAGATACTGTCCTGCAAGAAGATACCAGCAATGTTGATTCAGATAGAGTTCAGAAGAGAAATAGAGTTTGAAGTTAGCGCTATGTTATTACATTAATTAAAGGAATGGGAAATATGTCCCATACGAATGCGATGAGTCAAATATTAAAGGAACTGTATTTAGTCAGTTTAGACTGAGGGAGAGGTATAGCAAGGAATGCAAGGAATCCAGTCCTGGAGAAACAATAATAAAATGGGTCACGGTTCCATGACTTTACTCTGTGATGCTGAAGTAAGAACATTCCAAGCACCATGACCGCAGAGAGCGCAAAGAGCTAGGCTTGGCTTACAGTAAGAAACTGTGATGATTCACATGTTTTGAGGGTGAAGTCATTGCAGTGAGGTGGGTAGTACTGCACAAAGGAGAGCTATTCAGTTCTGCTGACTTGAATTAACTACACTACTACTGTATCTCATAGCTTGTGACAGCGAGTGCAGTAGACCTGGGCAGGGAGCAAGTTATTTTGGCAAAGAACAAACCTCTCTACCTAAGCCCTTCTACCAGTTGGTGGTAGCATTTTTCTACAATGAGTTACTCTGTCATGTAGCTCCTACGAGACCCTAAAGACAAGATTGTTTTTACAGACATTGAGGTCTGTTTACACACAGATACTGAACCCTGCTGGTTACATTTTGTTTGTCAATGTTGTTTTTTCCCGGATATTGTTTTGTGGTTAGTGCTATCTGCAATCCTTGGGTTGTCCGTACCCTAAACCCTAACATTAACCCCTACCCTATCCATAACCTAACCCTAACCATTTTAAATGTTAATTTCAATGGGGTATTGTCAGAGTTGGGACATCCCAAGTATCCCAGATAGCCTGAACTATTGATTTGTGGCCCAAGTTGTACAGTATAGTTTTATGATAGTGTACAATTAGTATACCTATCACTCCTGTCCCTGTGCCCTATGTGTGTGGTTGCAGTTTGAGGGCTGTCAGAAGGCTTTCTCTCGGCTGGAGAACATGAAGATCCACCTGCGCAGCCACACTGGAGAGAAGCCTTATATATGCCAGTACCCCAGCTGCCACAAAGCCTTCAGCAACTCCAGTGACAGAGCCAAGCATCAGCGCACACACCTGGACACGGTGAGTTGAGTGGCATAACTCAGACAGACACACATATGGTGGGACAATGGCGCTGGAGGAGATGGCTGCCGTTTTACAGTCTCCTAACCAATTGTGTTATTGTGTGTGTTTTTTCGCAACTTATTTTGTACATAATGTTCCTGCCACCATCTCTTATGACCGAAAAGAGCTTCTAGATATCAGGACAGCGATTACTCACCTCGTACTGGAAGAAGAGTTTTTCTTTAACAAGTCGGATATAAAAGGACTTACTTCAGACACCCGACAAGGCCCTCATCCCCGTCATTCGCAGGACAAAGAGACAGCGATATCGGGGACGTAGGTCGTGTTGCCTTGTAAGGATCCTATGGTGAGAGGGTAAATCTGCCTTTACCATCAGTCCTATCAGCCAACGTTGTTATCATTGGATAACAAAATAGATGAACTACGACCACATACAGTGGGGAGAACAAGTATTTGATACACTGCCGATTTTGCAGGTTTTCCTACTTACAAAGCATGTAGAGGTCTGTAATTTTTTATCATAGGTACACTTCAACTGTGAGAGACGGAATCTAAAACAAAAATCCAGAAAATCACATTGTATGATTTTTAAAGTAATTAATTTGCATGAATTACATACGTACATACCCAAACCAGAAGCCACGGATTACAGACAGCTTGCGCACTGAGCTAAAGGTTAGAGCTGCCGCTTTCAAGGATCGGGACTCTAACCCGGAAGCTTATAAGAAATCACTCAGATAAACCATCAAACATTGTGTGATCTCGCTCTCCGTAGCTGATGTGAGTAAGACCTTTAAACAGGTCAACATTCACAAGGTTGCAGGGCCAGACGGATTACCAGGACATGTACTCGGAGCATGCGCGGACCAACTGGCAAGTGTCTTCACTGACATTTTCGACTGAGTCTTTTATACCAACATGTTTCAAACAGACCACCACAGTCCTTGTGCCCAAGAGAACTAAGGTAACCTGCCTAAATGACTACCAACCTGTAGCACTCACATCTGTAGCCATGAAGTGCTTTGAAAGGCTGGTCATGGGTCACATCAACACCATTATCCCAGAAACCCTAGACCCACTCCAATTTGCATATCGCCCCAACAGATCCACAGATGATGCAATCTCTATTGCACTCCCCACTGCTCTTTCCCACCTTGACAAAAGGGACAACTATGTGAGAATTCTATTCATTGACTACAGCTCAGGGTTTAACACCATAGTGCCCACAAAGCTCATCACTAAGCTAAGGACCCTGGGACTAAACGCCTCCCTCTGCAACTGGATCCTGGAATTTTTAACGGGCTGCCCCCAGGTGGTAAGGGTAGGTAACAACACATCCGCCACGCTCATCCTCAACACGGGGGCCCCCAGGGGTGCGTGCTCAGTCCCCTCCTGTACTCCCTGTTCACTCATGGCACGACTCCAACACCATCATTAATTAATTAACACCAACAGTCATGAAGAGGCCACGACAAAGCCTATTTCTCCTCAGGGGACTGAAAAGACTTGTCATGGGTCCTCAGAACTTTAAAAAGTTATACTGCTGCACAATCAAGAGCATGACTGCCTGGTATGGCAACTGTTCGGCCTCCAACCACAAGGCTCCCGAGTGGTGCAGCGGTCTAAGGCACTGCATCAGTGCAAGAGGAGTCAATACAGTCCCTGGTTCAAATCCAGGCGCATCTGGCTGTGATTGGGAGTCCCATAGGGCTGTGGACAATTGACCCAGTGTTGGTCGGGTATGGCTGGGGTAGGCCGTCATTGTAAATAAGAATTTGTTCTTAATTAACTGACGTGCCTTGTTAAATAATGGTTAAATAAAAAAAATATACAGTTGAAGTTTACATAGGTTGGAGTCATTAAAACTCATTTTTCAACCACTCCACAAATTTCTTGTTAACTTCTTGCGTCGAGCAATCCCGTATCAGGGAGCGTAATCATAGCCTCAAGCTCATTACCATAACGCAACGTTAACTATTCATGAAAATCGCAAATGAAATGAAATAAATATATTGGCTCACAAGCTTAGCCTTTTGTTAACAACACTGTCATCTCAGATTTTCAAAATATGCTTTTCAACCATAGCTACACAAGCATTTGTGTAAGAGTATTGATAGCCTAGCATAGCATTAAGCCTAGCATTCAGCAGGCAACATTTTCACAAAAACAAGAAAAGCATTCAAATAAAATCATTTACCTTTGAAGAACTTCGGATGTTTTCAATGAGGAGACTCTCAGTTAGATAGCAAATGTTCAGTTTTTCCAAAAATATTATTTGTGTAGGAGAAATCGCTCCGTTTTGTTCATCACGTTTGGCTAAGAAAAAACCCCGAAAATTCAGTCATTACAACACCAAACCTTTTTCCAAATTAACTCCATAATATCGACAGAAACATGGCAAACGTTGTTTAGAATCAATCCTCAAGGTGTTTTTCACATATCTATTCGATGATAAATCATTCGTGGCAGTTGCGTTTCTCCTCTGAAGAAAATGGAAAAATACACTCAGGTGGAGATTACGCAATAATTGCAACGGAGGACACCAAGCTGGTAAATGTAGTCTCTTATGGTCAATCTTCCAATGATATGCCTACAAATACGTCACAATGCTGCAGACACCTTGGGGAAAACGTGGAAAAGGTAAGCTGACTCCTAGCTCCTCCACAGCCATATAAGGAGTCATTGCTATGAGGCGGTTTCAAAAAATGCGGTACTTCCTGATTGTATTTGTATCCGGGTTTTTTCTGTAACATCAGTTCTGTGGCACTCACAGACAATATCTTTGCAGTTTTGGAAACGTCAGAGTGTTTTCTTTCCAAAGCTGTCAATTATATGCATAGTCGAGCATCTTTTCGTGACAAAATATCTTGATAAAAACGGGAACGTTTTTCATCCAAAAATTAAAAGAGCGCCCCCTATATCGAAGAAGTTAACAAACAAATACTTTGTGCATGACACAAGTAATTTTTCCAACAATTGTTTACAGACAGATTATTTCACTTATAATTCACTATCACAATTCCGGTGGTTCAGAAGTTTACAAACACTAAGTTGACTGTGCCTTTAAACAGCTTGGAAATTTCTAGAAAATGGATTTAAATGCTTCTGACAGGCTAACTGATTTGAGTCAATTGGAAGTGTACCTGTGAATGTATTGCAGGGCCTAGCTTCAAACTCAGTGCCTCTTTGCTTGGCATCGTGGGAAAATCAAATTAAATCAGCCAGACCTCAGAAAACAAATTGTAGACCTCAACAAGTCTGGTTCATCCTTGGGAACAATTTCCAAATGCCTGAAGGTACCACGTTCATCTGTACAAACAATAGTACGCAAGTATAAACACCATGCAACCACGCAGCCGTCATACTGCTCAGGAAGGAGAGGAGTTTTGTCTCCTAGAGATGAACATACTTTGGTGCGAAAAGTGAAAATCAATCCCAGAACAACAGCAAAGGACCTTGTGAAGATGCTGGAGGATACAGGTACAAAAGTATCTATATCCACAGTAAAACGAGTCCTATATCGACATAACCTGAAAGGCCGCTCAGCAAGGAAGAAGCCACTGCTCCAAAACTGCCATAAAAAAATCTGGATTACCGTTTGCAACTGCGCACGGGGACAAACATCGTACTTTTTGGAGAAATGTCCTCTGGTCTGATGAAACATAAATAGGACTGTTTGGTCATAATGACCATTGTTATGTTTGGAGGAAAAAGTAGGCGGCTTGCAAGCCGAAAACACCATCCTAACCGTGAAGAACGATGTTGGCAGCATCATGCTGTGGGGGTGCTTTGCTGCAGGAGGGACTGGTGCACTTCACAAAATAGATGGCATCATGAGGAAAGAAAAATTATGTGGATATATTGCAGCAACATCTCAAGACATCAGTCAGGAAGTTAAAGCTTGGTAGCAAATGGGTTTTCCAAATGGACAATGACCCCAAGTATACTTCCAAAGTTGTGGCAAAATGGCTTAAGGACAACAAAGTCAAGGTATTGGAGTGGCCATCACAAAGCCCTGACCTCAATCCTGAAGAAAATTTGTGGGCAGAACTGAAGAAGCGTGTGCGAGCAAGGAGGCCTACAAACCTGACTCAGTTACACTAGCTCTGTCAGGAGAAATGGGCCAAAATTTACCAAACTTATTGTGGGAAGCTTGTGGAAGGCTACCCAAAACATTTGACCCAAGTTAAACAATTTAAAGGCAATGCTACCAAATACTAATTGAGTGTATGTAAACTTCTGACCCACTGGAAATGTGATGAAAGAAATACAAGCTGAAATAAATCATTCTTCCTACTATTATTCTGACATTTCACATTCTTAAAATAAAGTGGTGATCCTAATTTACCTAAAACAGTGAATTTTTACTAGGATTACATGTCAGGAATTGTGAAAAACTTGAGATTAAATGTATTTGTCTGAGGTGTATGTAAACTTCCGACTTCAACTGTATATTACAAAGGCACTACAGAGGGTTGTGCGTACGGCCCAGTACATCACGGGGGCCAAGCTTCCTGCCATCCAGGACCTCAATAGCTTGCAATGTCAGAGGAATGCCCTTAAAATTGTCAAAGATAAGACTCCTGAACAGCTAATCAAATGGCTACCCAGATGATTTGCATTGCCCCCCTCTTTTACGCTGCTCTTACTCCCTGTTTATTATCCATGCATAGTCACTAACTCTTCCTACATGTACATTACTGTTCAAAGGTTTGGGGTCAGTAAGAAATCTCCTTGTTTTTGATAGAAAAGCACATTTTTTTTGTCCGTTAAAATAATATTAAATTGAACAGAAATTAGAGTGTAGACATTGTTAATCTTGTAAATGACTATTGTAGCTGGAAATGGCAGATTTTTTAAATGGAATATCTACATAGGCATACAGAGGCCCATTATCAGCAACCATCACTCCTGTGTTCCAATGGCACGTTGTGTTACCTAATCCAAGTTTATCATTTTAAAGGCTAATTGATCATTAGAAAACACTTTTGCAATGATGTAGCACAGCTGAAAACTGTTGTTCTGATTAAAGAAGCAATATAACTGGCCTTCTTTAGACTAGTTGAGTATCTGGAGCATCATACCAAGGTGGCATAGCAGTCAGACGTCCTTTCTTGTCACGCCCTGGTCTTAGTATTTTGTGTTTTCTTTATTAATTTGGTCAGGCCAGGGTGTGACATGGGTTTTTTATGTGGTGTGTTTTGTCTTGGGGTTTTTCGTAGGTATTGGGATTGTGGCTTAGTGGGGTTTTCTAGCATAGTCTATGGCTGTCTGGAGTGGTTCTCAATCAGAGGCAGGTGTTTATCGTCATCTCTGATTGGGAACCATATTTAGGCAGCCATATTCTTTGAGTGTTTCGTGGGTGATTGTTCCTGTCTCTGTTTGTTTTGCACCAGTATAGGCTGTTAGGTTTTCGTGTTCCGTTTATTGTTTTTGTATTGTTCGTGTTTCATCTTCATTAAAGATGTATCGAATTAACCACGCTGCATTTTGGTCCGACTCTCCTTCGACGGAAGAAAACCCTAACATTTCTCCTCATCTTGTCGTGTCCCGTGTATATATATATATTTACATCTTTCTTCGCATATCTTTTATATATTTTCTTTTCCAAAAACTCAACTTCAAAACACTCTCCTGCAACCTGCATCACCAATTTAAAAATAAAAAAAAGTATTATTTACCTCAAATCTGAAATCCACAATAGAAGCTAGCCAGAAGCTAGCCAGAAGCTAGCCAGTTTACTGGCTAACATTAGTATTCAGCTGACCACGGTTTGTGGTCATCGGCTATCCTTTAGCTCGAAAAGCTATTTTTCTCTCCATATCCCCGGATTTCAACACAAGCTCTGGACATTTACACCTGGATCTCGCAGCTAGCTAGCTGCTATCCGTGTAACTATTGGCTTACGTTGATCCCGGAACAAACATCAATTATTCCGGAGCTAGCCAGCTGAAGAGTTCCATCAGCCACTCCTGGGCTACAATCACCTATCCGGACCGATGCGGAGCCCCACCGGGCCTTCACGACTGGACTACTGACGTTATCTGCCCGAGGAAGTTATCCAACTGGCCCCTCCGTCGCGACGATACCTGAACGCCCATCTGCGGCCCGCGAATCGTTAGCTGTCTTATCGGCTGCTATCTGAATAGGTCTATCGGACAATTTCTCTTGGGTCACTTTAACTATCTATTTTTGATAGATTGGTCCCTTCTACCACACGGAACCCCACTAATCTACCGGCGGAAAGGCACGAGGTGACTAAAAACAGACCTCCATCCTATGCTAGCTTTCTACCAATTGTAACGCTTTTCGTTGGTGGAAGAAGGAGTAGACCAAAGCGCAGCGTGGTACGTGTTCATGATAACTTACCTTTAATAAACTGAACACTGAATGCAACCGAACAAGAGAATAAAGGAAAACCGAAACAGTCCTGTATGGTGAAAACACTGATATGGAAAATAACCACCCACAAACAAGAGTGGGAAAACAGGCTACCTAAGTATGGTTCTCAATCAGAGACAACGATTGACAGCTGCCTCTGATTGTGAACCATACCAGGCCAAACACATAGAAATATAGAATGCCCACCCCAACTCACGCCCTGACCAAACTAAAACAGAGACATAAAAAAGGAACTACGGTCAGGACGTGACACCGATGGCCTGGCTAGCTGTCTGAATCGCCGTTACCCCAACGAACCTCATTACTCACTGGACCCTTATGATCACTCGACTAAGCATGCCTCTCCTTAATGTCAATATGCCTTGTCCATTGCTGTTCTGGTTAGTGTTTATTGGCTTATTTCACTGTAGAGCCCTGCTCATTATACCTTATCCAAACTTTCAGTTCCACCACCCACACATGCGATGACATCACCTGGTTTCAATGATGTTTCTAGAGACAATATCTCTCTCATCATCACTCAATACCTAGGTTTACCTCCACTGTATTCACATCCTACCATACCTTTGTCTGTACATTATACCTTGAAGCTATTTTATCGCCCCCAGAAATCTTTTTTTACTCTCTGTTCCGGACGTTCTAGACGACCAATTCTCATAGCTTTTAGCTGTACCCGTATCCTACTCCTCCTCTGTTCCTCTAGTGATGTAGAGGTGAATCCAGGCCCTGCAGTGCCTAGCGCCACTCCTATTCCCCAGGCACTCTCTTTTGATGACCTCTGTAACCGTAATAGCCTTGGTTTCATGCATGTTAACATTAGAAGCCTCCTCCCTATGTTTGTTCTATTCACTGCTTTAGCACACTCTGCCAACTCGGATGTTCTAGCCGTGTCTGAATCCTGGCTTAGGAAGACCGTCAAAAATTCAGAAATTTCCATCCCTAACTACAACATTTTCAGACAAGATAGATCGGCCAAAGGGGGCTGTGTTGCAATCTACTGCAAAGATAGCCTGCAGAGTTATGTCCTACTATCCTTGTCTGTGCCCAAACAATTTGAACTTCTACTTTTAAAAATCCACCTCTCTAAAAACAAGTCTCTCACAGTTGCCGCCAGCTATAGACCACCCTCTGCCCCCAGCTGTGTTCTGGACACCATATGTGAACTGATTGCCCCCCATCTATCTTCAGAGCTTGTGCTGCTAGGTGACCTAAACTGGAACATGCTTAAAACCCCAGCCATCCTACAATCGAAGCTTGATGCCCTCAATCTCACACAAATGATCAATGAACCTACCAGGTACCACCCCAAAGCCGTAAACATGGGCACCCTCATAGATATCATCCTAACCAACTTGCCCTCTAAATACACCTCTGCTGTTTTCAACAAAGATCTCAGCGATCACTGCCTCATTGCCTGCATCCGTAATGGGTCAGCGGTCAAACGACCTCCACTCATCACTGTCAAACGCTCCCTGAAACACTTCAGCGAGCAGGCCTTTCTAATCGACCTGGCCGGGGTATCCTGGAAGGATATTGATCTCATCCCGTCAGTAGAGGATGCCTGGTTATTTTTTTAAATACCTTCCTCACCATCTTAAATAAGCATGCCCCATTCAACAAATTTGGAACCAGGAACAGATATAGCCCTTGGTTCTCTCCAGACCTGACTGCCCTAAACCAACACAAAAACATCCTATGGCATTCTGCATTTAGCATCGAACAGCCCCCGTGATATGCAACTTTTCAGGGAAGCTAGAAACCAATATACACAGGTAGTTAGAAAAGCCAAGGCTAGCTTTTTCAAGCAGAAATTTGCTTCCTGCAACACAAACTCAAAAAACTTCTGGGACATTGTAAAGTCCATGGAGAATAAGAACACCTCCTCCCAGCTGCCCACTGCACTGAGGATAGGAAACACTGTCACCACCGATAAATCCACTATAATTGAGATTTTCAATAAGCATTTTTCTACGGCTGGCCATGCTTTCCACCTGGCTACCCCGGTGAACAGCACTGCACCCCCCACAGTAACTCGCCCAAGCCTTCCCCATTTCTCCTTCTCCCAAATCCAGTCAGCTGATGGTCTGAGAGAGCTGCAAAATCTGGAACCCTACAACTCAGACGGGCTGGACAATCTGGGCCCTTTCTTTCTAAAATGATCTGCCGAAATTGTTGCAATCCCTATTACTAGCCTGTTCAACCTCTCTTTCGTGTCGTCTGAGATTCCCAAAGATTGGAAAGCAGCTGCGGTCATCCCCCTCTTCAAACGGGGGGACACTCTTGACCCAAACTGCTACAGACCTATATCTATCCTACTCTGCCTTTCTAAGGTCTTCGAAAGCCAAGTCAACAAACAGATTACCGACCATTTCGAATCCCACCATACCTTCTCCGCTATGCAATCTGGTTTCAGAGCTGGTCATGGGTGCACCTCAGCCACGCTCAAGGTCCTAAACGATATCTTAACCGCCATCGATAAGATACAATACTGTGCAGCCATCTTCATTGACCTGGCCAAGGCTTTCGACTCTGTCAATCACCACATCATCATCGGCAAACTCGACAGCCTTGGTTTCTCAAATGATTGCCTCGCCTGGTTTACCAACTACTTCTCTGATAGCGTTCAGGGTGTCAAATCGGAGGGCCTGCTGTCCGGGCCTCTGGCAGTCTCTATGGGGGTGCCACAGGGTTCAATTCTTAGACAGACTCTCTTCTCTGTATACATCAATGATGTCGCTCTTGCTGCTGGTGAGTCTCTGATCCACCTCTACGCAGACGACACTATTCTGTATACTTCTGGTCCTTCTTTGGACACTGTGTTAACAACCCTCCAGACGAGCTTCAATGCCATACAACTCTCCTTTCGTGGCCTCCAATTGCTCTTAAATACAAGTAAAACTAAATGCATGCTCTTCAACCGATCGCTGCCTGCACCTGCCCAACATCACTACTCTGGACGGTTCTGACTTAGAATATGTGGACAACTACAAATACCTAGGTGTCTGGTTAGACTAAACTCTCCTTCCAGACTCACATCAAACATCTCCAATCCAAAGTTAAATCTAGAATTGGCTTCCTATTTCGCAACAAAGCATCCTTCGCTCATGCTGCCAAACATACCCTTGTAAAACTGACCATCCTACCGATCCTCCACTTCGGCGATGTCATTTACAACATAGCCTCCAATACCCTACTCAATAAATTGGATGCAGTCTATCACAGTGTCATCCGTTTTGTCACCAAAGCCCCATATACTACCCACCACTGCGACCTGTACGCTCTCGTTGGCTGGCCCACGCTTCATACTCATCCACTGGCTCCAGGTCATCTACAAGACCTTGCTTGGTAAAGTCCCCCCTTATCTCAGCTCGCTGGTCACCATAGCAGCACCCACCTGTAGCACGCGCTCCAGCAGGTACAGTATATCTCTCTGGTCACCCCCAAACCAATTCTTCCTTTGGCCGCCTCTCCTTCCAGTTCCCTGCTGCTAATGACTGGAAGGAACTACAAAAATCTCTGAAACTGGAAACACTTATCACCCTCACTAGCTTTAAGCACCAGCTGTCAGAGCAGCTCACAGATTACTGCACCTGTACATAGCCCATCTATAATTTAGCCAAAACAACTTCCTCTCATCCTACTGTATTTATTTATTTATTTATTTATTTATTTGGCTCCTTTGCACCCCATTATTTCTATCTCTACTTTGCACATTCTTCTACTGCAAATCTACCATTCCAGTGTTTTACTTGCTATATTGAATTTACTTCTTTTTTTTACTTTTACTTGTGTAACTCTGTTGTTGTATGTGCCAAACTGCTTTGCTTTATCTTGGCCAGGTCGCAATTGTAAATGAGAACTTGTTCTCAACTTGCCTACCTGGTTAAATAAAGGTGAAATAAATCAAAATAAATAAATCAGCATTTGTGGGTTTGATTACAGGCTCAAAATGTCCAGCAACAGAACTTTCTTCTGAAACTCATCAGTCTATTCTTCTTCTGAGAAGTTATTCCATGCTATTCCATGCAAAAGATTGCCAAGAAACTTAAGATCTCCCTTCACTGAACAGCTCAAACTGTCTGTAATCAAAATATAAAGAGGAGTGGAAGGCCCTGGTGCACAACTGAGCAAGAGGACAAGTACATTAGTGTCTAGTTTAAAAACAGACTCCTCACAAGTCCTCAACTGGCAGATCCATTAAATAGTACCCGCAAAACACCAACGTCAACAATGAAGAGGCGACTCCAGGATGCTGACCTAGGCAGAGTTGCAAAGAAAAATCCATATTTCAGACTGGCCAATAAAAAGATTAAGATGGGCAAAATAACAGACACTGGACAGAGGAACTCTGCCTAGAAGGCCAGCATGCCAGTTGCCTCTTCACTGTTGTCGTTGAGACGAGTGTTTTGCGGGTACTATTCAATGAAGTTGCCAGTTGAGGGCTTGTGAGGCGTCTGTTTTTCAAACTAGACACTAATGTACTTGTCCTCTTGCTCAGTTGTGCACCGGGGCCTCCCATTCCTCTATTCTGGTTAGGGCCAGTTTGCGCTGTTCTGTGAAGGGAGTTGCTGATGCTCCAGATACTCAACTAGTCTGAAGAAGGCCAGTTTTATTGCTTCTTTAAATCAGAACAGTTTTCAGCTATTCTAACATAATTGCAAAAGGGTTTTCTAATGATCAATCAGCCTTTTAAATTGATAAACTTGGATTAGCTAGCACAACATGCCATTGGAACACAGGAGTGATGGTTGCTGATAATGGGCCTCTGTACACCTATGTAGATATTCCATAAAGAAATCTGCTGTTTCCAGCTACAATAGTCATTTACAACATTAACAATGTCTACACTGTAACTCTGATCAATGTGATGTTATTTTAATGGACAAAAACTATGTTTTTCTTTCAAAAACAAGGACATTTCCAAGTGACCCAAAACCTTTGAACGGTAGTGTACATATTACCTCAATTACCTTGACTAACCAGTGCCACTGCACATTGACTCTGTACCGGTACCCCCATTTGTTACGATTTTCTTCTTCCTCCTCTGAGGAGGAGTAGGAGAGATCGGACCAATGTGCAGAGAGGTAAGTGTCCATGTTGATACTTGATTATCACAAGAACACTAAATAAAATAACAAAGGAGAATGACCGAAACGAAAACAGTCCTGTCTGGTGTAGACACAAAACAGAAAACAATCACCCACAACTCAAGGGTGAAAAACAGGCTACCTAAGTATGGTTCTCAATCAGGGACAACGATTGACAGCTGCCTCTGATTGAGAACCATACCAGGCCAAACACAAAAATACCAAATCATAGAAAAACTAACATAGACAACCCACCCAACTCACACCCTGACCATACTAAAACAAAGACATAACAAAAGAACTAAGGTCAGAACATGACACCATTATATAGCCTTGCTACTGTTATTTTACTGCTGCTCTTTAATTATTTGTTATTTTACATTTTTTACTTACCAATTTTTTACTTAACACTTATTTTTCTTAAAACTGCATTGGTGGTTAAGGCTTATAAGTCAGCATTTCACTGTAAGGTCTACACCTGTTGTATTCGGCGCATGTGACAAATAACATTTGATTTGAAAACACACATTGAAAGCCAAAAGTTGTTGGTTTTGTGACTATTTACATTTTGTGTCTGTGTGTTTGTGCAGAAGCCGTACGCGTGTCAGATCCCTGGTTGTGTAAAGCGCTACACTGACCCAAGCTCCCTGCGCAAGCACATCAAATCCCATTCCTCCAAAGAGAGGCAGTTGAGGAAGAAGGTCAGTATGGAGCTGCCTGGACTCTGCCCTTAACAGTTATACCTGATAATCAGCTCCATCACACTTTGCAGTCAAAGTGTGACTGCAGTCTCAATGTCTATTTAGACTCTTTAGACACACTCTCACTCTCTCTCTTTCACTGCCTCTTAGTTTCCCCATTTACTGTACGTGATGGGGACACTTCTGTTGTATCACAAACACATTCCCTCGTACAGTACACTATGCCTACACATAATATTGTATACATCTTCTCTAGTTAGTTGATTTGCTTTGCTGCGTTGTAATACTCAGACTATTAAAGTTCCTGTTGATAAAAATCATCCTCATTAACTCTATCTTCGAGTTAAGGTTATGTAACCATAGATACTGTACAACCAGCCACAGGAGGTGAGTTGTTTCTATTTTTAAAAAAGTACAGTTTACAAATGCGCGCTCCCACATTCACAGCTTCTTTCATTAGCAAGTGACTTTATTCTCTGCTTGCATTTATGCTGATCTCTGTACATCTGTTTCTATGTGATTGGTCTTAAGCTGAGGTCATCTATTGACATGAGCCAAGAGGCATTAACGGACTGTCTAACCATCCAACCCCTGCTACCCAGCCTCTCTCCTCTGGACATGATTAACAGCAAGCTGGGCCAATCACCAATACCTTCCCTAGATCTCTACACAGGTAAGCATTTTTCACATGCATTGATGGTGCCTTTAGGACAGTAGTTCTGGCAAATATGGCCTTTCTAGAATGTGAAAGCCATGGTTTCGTACACTTTATATACAGAAGTATATGGACACCCCTTCAAATGAGTGGATTCTGGTATTTCAGCCACACCCGTTGCTGACAGCTGTATAAAATTGAGCACACAGCCATGCAATCTCAATAGACAAACATTGGCAATAGAATGGCCTTATTGACGAGCTCAGTGACTTTCAACGTGGCACCATCATAGGATGCCATCTTTCAACAAGTCAGTTCGTCTAATTTCTGCCCTTCTAGAGCTGCCCCGGGTCAACTGGAAATGCTGTTTGTGAAGTGGAAAGTCTAGGTCAACTACTCAGCTGCAAAGTGGTAGGTCACCCAATCTCACAGAACAGAACCGTAGAGTACTGAAGCGAGTAGTGTGTATAAATCAAATCGTCTGTCCTCGGTTGCAACAATCACTACGAGTTTCAAAGAAGAACTGTTCGTTGGGAGCTTCATGAAATGGGTTTTCATGGCCAAGCAGCCGCACACAAGCCTAAGATCACCATGCACAATGCCAAGCGTCGAACTGAGGGGTGTAAAGCTCGCCTCCATTGGACTCTGGAGCAGTAGAAACACGTTCTCTGGAGTGACGCTTCACCATCTGGCAGTCTGGCGGACAAACCTGGATTTGGCGGATGTAACTGTAACGTTTGGTGAAGGAGGAATAATGATCTGGGGCTGTTTTTCAACAGTTTTGGGAAGGGCCTTCCCTGTTTCAGCATGACAATGCCCCCGTGCACAAAGTGAGGTCCATACAGAAATGTTTTGTTGAGATCAGTGTGGAAGAACTTGACTGGCCTGCATAGAGCCCTGACCTCAACCCCATCAAACACCTTTAGGATGACTTGGAATGCCAACTGCGAGCCAGGCCTAATCACCCAACGTCAGTGTCCGACCTCACTAATGCTCTTGTGGCTGAATGGAAGCAAGTCCCCACAGCAATGTTCCAACATCTAAAGCATTCCCAGAAGAGTAGAGGCTGTTATAGCAGCAAAGGGGGAACCAACTCCATATTAATGCCCATGATTTTGGAATGAGATGTTCGACGAGCACATACTTTTGACGAGGTGTCCACATACTTTTGGTCATGAAGTCATGTTCTTATACTCCTTAGTTTGAGTCTGAGTTAAGAGGCTTATGCTGTGTGTAGCATTGTTCGGTGTATCCATATCTCTCCTTTGTTGTCTGTGTTTGATAGATCTGCTGACCAGTGGGCAGTCTAGCCACTGTGTGTCTCTATCCATCCCTTTCCCTCGAGCTGTTCCACAGGGCCAACCCTCCTCAAACAGCTCACACCTGGCTCTGCTGCGCCCCCAGCAGGACAGTTATAGGTATACAGCCACACAGCATAAAGACTATTATTAGTCTTCTAGTCTTTTCTTTTTTTTATTTAACCTTTATTTAACTAATCTATTTGAGTTCACCACATATGTTTTTTCAGCTGTGAGGCAATTCTAGAGTTTGTTTATTGTTGTTGCCGGTTTTACATTTATATGGGGAGGGAACTTTTGCATTTAGGATAAACAATTATTATTCGTAAAATTGTGTTTTTCCTATGGTTAGATTATTACAATTCATAGGCAGCTGTCACAACCTGGACCATGCTAAACTTCCCTGACTTCTGTCACTAAGTATGTGTTGCCGTTGTGGTTATGTGGAAATAATTTTCTAAGACATTTATGGTGAGACCATTTCCATTTTAAAACTATATGTGCCTAATATACTGTAATTCTGTTTTAAATGTAAAAAAAGTGTAAGAGAAAGTCTTGAACTAGAAAAGTGGATACCATTCATCATAGTTATATTTAGTCACATATTTATATCGCTGTAATGAAGTATTCTCACCATAAATGCAATAATCAATTTATAATAAACCAGTGGATGCGGCTGAGGGGAGGACGGCTCATAATAATAACTGGAATGGAGTTTAATGGATGGAACGGAGTGACTGGAATGGTATCAAACACATGAAAACCATGTTTTTGATACCATTCCATTCACTCCATTCCAGACGTTATTATGAGCCTTTCTCCCCCCAAACAGCCTCCACTGTAATAAACATATAGGAGAAGGAGTCATACAAGGATGTCTATAATTGCATTCAATGTTCCTTCCTTGAGACTGAGAATTCAGTCATTTTTCCAGGTCTTGTGTAAAGTTTGAAGAACTTATATTTCATGTGTTTCACAGTTATGACAAGTGCTGGCTAATGAACGTTCTGAAGTCATTGCCTTAAGAACTGTCTTTCAGTCTCACTCCCAATGATTTATCAAATCGAATGTTTTTGGTCACATACACATGTTTAGTTGATGTTATTGCGCGTGTAGCGAGATACTTGTGCTTCTGGCTCCAACAGTGCAGTAATATCAAACAAGTAGTATCTAATATATACACTAGATGACTGACAGGGGGCGCTGTTTTGAAGCCCTCGCAGCTCTATCTTGGCACCACCGCCGGTGTAAAAAGAGATTTTGGAAGCTATAGAAATGCATTTTTAATGTCACCATTTGTTTTTGCCACCTTTATTCTATTACAGACACCTTAATGCATACTTTTAAATGATATTATGTAAGATAAACATAAAGATAAAAAAACATATTACATTTTTTTTACTTAAAGTATAATTTTTTGGAATGTTCTGTTACTGTCCTCACTACAACAACAAAATACTTAAATATATGTACTATATATACAAAAGTATGTGGACAACCTTTTCAATTTGTGGATTCGGCTATTTCAGCCACACCCGTTGCTGACAGGTGTGTAAAATTGAGCACAAAGTCATGCAATTTCCATAGACAAACATTGGCAGTAGAATGGCCTTACTGAAGAGCTCAGTGACTTTCAACGTGGCACCGTCATAGGATGCCACCTTTCCAACAAATCAGTTTGCAAAATGTCTGTCTTGCTAGAGCTGCCCCGGACAACTGTGCTGTTATTGTGAAGTGAAAACCTCGGAACAACAACGGTTCAGCCGCGAAGTTGTAGGCCACACAAGCTCACAGAACAGGACTGCCTAGTGCTGAAGTGTGTAGCGCGTAAAAATCATATCTCCTCGATTGCAACACTCACTACCGAGTTCCAAACTGCCTCTGAAAGCAACTTCAGCAAAGAACTGTTCATCAGGAGCTTCATGAAATGGGTTTCCATGGCCGAGCAGCCACACATAAGCCTAAGATTACCATGCACAATGCCAAGCGTCAGCTAGAGTGGTGTTTAGCTTGCCGCCATTGGAGTCTGGAGCAGTGGAAACATGTTCTCTGGAGTGATGAATCACGCTTCACCATCTGGCAGTCTGACGGACGAATCTGAGTTTTGCGGATGCCAGGAGAATGCTACCTACCTCAATGCATAGTGCAAACTGTAAAGTTTGGTGGAGGAGGAATAATGGTCTGGGGGTGTTTTTCATGGTTTGGGCTAGGCCCCTTAGTTACAGTGAAGGGAAATCTTAACGCTACCACATACAACATTCTAAATTCTGTGCTTCCAAATTTGTGCCAACAGTTGGGGGAAGGCCCATTCCTGTTTTAGCATGACAATGCCCCCGTGCACAAAGTGAGACCCATACAGAAAGGTTTGTCGGTGTTCAAAAAACTTGACTGGCCTGCACAGAGCCCTGACCTCAACCCCATCAAACACCCTTGGGATAAATTGGAATGCCGACTGCAATTCAGACCTAATCGTCCAACATCAGTTCTCACCAATGCTCTTGTGGCTGAATGGAAGCAAGTCCCCGCAGCAATGTTCCAACATCTAGTGGAAAGTCTTCCCAGAAGAGTGGAGGCTGTTATAGCAGCAAAGGGGGGGCTAACTCCATATTAATGCCCATGATTTTGGAATGATATGTTCGACAAGCAGGTGTTCACATACTTTTGGTCATGTAGTGTATAATTTTGTCTTTGTAGTATTCTATTCATTCTACTGCTCCTTAAGGGGACTTCAAAGCATCTCACTGACCAATACATAGCTTCAGCAATCGAGGGTTTATATACATCATTGCTCTTTCCCCTTCTGGGTTACCGATTAACAGCGTTCTTGGTACTCTGCAGGGGACAATTATATCTTTATATAGTGACAGACCTTACCTAGTCCTGTTGAAATCTACACTCCCTTCAACATACTCTATTGATGGCTCCTGGCAGATACTTTTTTTCTGTCTCAGTGTGTCTAAGACATTGACAGGCAGATACAGTAGGGGTGTATTTAGTCAGCCACCAATTGTGCAAGTTCTCCCACTTAAAAAGATGAGAGAGGCCTGTAATTTTAATCATATGTACACTTCAACTATGACAGACAAAATTATTAAGAAAATCACATTGTAGGATTTTTAATGAATTTATTTGCAAATTATGGAAAATGAGTATTTGGTCACCTACAAACAAGCAAGATTTCTGGCTCTCACAGAAATCACTTTAAGAGGCTCCTCTGTCCTCCACTCCATTACCTGTAATAATGGCACCTGTTTGAACTTGTTATCAGTATAAAAGACACCTGTCCACAACCTCAAACAGTCACACACCAAACTCCACTATAGCCAAGACCAAAGAGCTGTCAAAGGACACCAGAAACAAAATTGTAGACCTGCACCAGGCTGGGAAGACTGAATCTGCAATAGGTAAGCAGCTTGGTTTGAAGAAATCAACTGTGGGAGCAATTATTAGGAAATGAAAGACATACAAGACCACTGATAATCTCCCTCGATCTGGGGCTCCACGCAAGATCTCACCCCGTGGGGTCAAAATTATCACAAGAACAGTGAGCAAAAATCCCAGAACCACACGGGGGGACCTAGTGAATGACCTGCAGAGAGCTGGGACCAAAGTAACAAAGCCTACCATCAGTAACACACTACGCCGCCAGGGCCTCAAATCCTGCAGTGCGAGACGTGTCCCCCTGCTTAAGCCAGTACATGTCCAGGCCCATCTGAAGTTTGCTAGAGAGCATTTGGATGATCCAGAAGAAGATTGGGAGAATGTCATATAGTCAGATGAAACCAAAATAGAACTTTTTGGTAAAAACTCAACTCGTCGTGTTTGGAGGACAAAGAATGCTGAGTTGCATCCAAAGAACACCATACCTACTGTGAAGCATAGGGATGGAAACATCATGCTTTGGGGCTGTTTTTCTGCAAAGGGACCAGGATGACTGATCCGTGTAAAGGAAAGAATGAATGGGGCCATGTATCGTGAGATTTTGAGTGAAAACCTCCTTCCATCAGCAAGGGCATTGAAGATGAAACGTGGCTGGGTCTGACAATGATCAGCATGACAATGATCCCAAACACACCGCCCGGGCAATGAAGGAGTGGCTTCGTAAGAAGCATTTCAAGGTCCTGGAGTGGTCTAGCCAGTCTCCAGATCTCAACCCCATTGAAAATGTTTGGAGGGAGTTGAAAGTCCGTGTTGCCCAGCAACAGCCCCAAAACATCACTGCTCTAGAGGAGATCTGCATGGAGGAATGGGCCAAAATACCAGCAGTGTGTGAAAACCTTGTGAAGACTTACAGAAAACATTTGACCTCTGTCATTGCCAACAAAGGGTACAAAGTATTGAGATAAACTTTTGTTATTGACCAAATACTTATTTTCCACCATAATTTGCAAAAACATTAATTAAAAATCCTACAATGGGATTTTCTGGATTTTTTTTCTCATTTTGTCTGTCATAGTTGAAGTGTACCTATGATGAAAATTACAGGCCTCTCATCTTTTTAAGTGGGAGAACTTGCACAGTTGGTGGCTGACTAAATACTTTTTTGCCCCACTGTATGTGTTTTAATGGCATCACTGATTGCATAATGTTCGACTCTCTGACAATGTGTCAGACAATGGTGAATAGATGGTTATATTTCTCATCCATCCCGTTAATGTGGTTTGGTTTTTTAAACGTGTTCACATCTACTTTCTGTGAAGAGAACCTGCAGGCCCAGTTGCATCTGTTGGGCAAGCAACTTGCTATTTTCTATTCACTTTGAGTTCCCGTTGGCACAGTCCCTGTAGCCATGACTGATTCAAATGCCTCTCCCCTTTTCTCTATTTTTTTCTCATCTGCAACAAATAAGTACTTAAACATTGGTTGTCATGGCTTTATGGCAGTAGGCTCATAGTTAGAATAATCTGATTAAAATAAAGCACACTTTTCTCCCATTGTGAAAGACTCCAATAGGCTTTTTGTGGCACGCTGCATCTCAGCTGTGAAGAGAGTTGTTGAGAAGAGGTTTTACAGGTTGGGAATTGCCAGCAACACTGTTGCCTGTTCAGCTCACAAAAAAACATAACTTTGTCCATGCACTTCAAAGACGGTGAGAAGGAGGGTTTTCTGTCGTTTTGGGCAGCCAGATGCTCATGGCTTCTCACTGACACTGATTGTCCTGGTAGCAGCGGTAGGCCGCAGCATTCACCACAGGATTCTAGGTACACAATCAGCCATTGAAAGCGTTGGTCATTGGTCTCAAGGGCCTGCATTAGTGGAAGCTATAGGCACCAACTTGAGTGGCTCAGGAATTCAATAAGTGAATCATAAAATCTGAAAAATACCATTCAGAGGCTGTGGGAAGAGAATTGCTGTTATTACCTTTCTAGATGTTAAATCGATTGTAAAATCCCTGTTGACATTTTCTTCACTGCCTTTATGTGATTTTGTTATTCACTCATTCAACCTGTTCATCGTTATTCCCTTAATCAATTGCATTGTAAACACCTCAATTATTTTAATTACACTTGTGCCAGTAAGAAAAATGAAAAAGGTTTACAGCTACACAATAAAAGCATTCAACCAACTCATTGTTTTGCCTTCTGAAGCATTTTCTTATCTCTTACTTTCTGATGCTTAGTTTGGGAAGAAAAAAAAATCCAGTCTGGGCAACAACAAAAAAACAAACAGGTCATTAAGATTTCTCTCACATTCCGTCTGCTAAATAAGAAACTTCTATCTGTGCTTAGTTCAAATTGGTTATTTAAAGTCGGTTAAGTGTGCTATGTTACTATGCCTCAGTTACGAAGTAGCTGCCTCTTAAACAGACGTCTTCTTGTCAGTGTCTTTTGACTGAAAGAGCTGTCAGTAGTTTGAGGCAGAGTGGAGTTCACGGCATCATGATATTGTGCAGTCGGTATGCAGATTAAATTATAGTGAGCTCCAAAAGTATTGGGACAGTATTGAGACAGTGACACACTAAAATAATTGGTTGGATGCATTTGCTATTTGTTTTGGTTGTGTTTCAGATTATTATTAAATAAGAACATAATATGTTTCTAAACACTTCTACATTAATGTGGATGTTGCCATGATTACCGGGATTATGATATTTGTATGTCTAACTTTCTCACTCATCATTATTCACGATTCATTCAAGATTATCCGTAGGCTAATCATGGAAACATCCACATTAATGTAGAAGTGTTTAGAAACATGTTATATTCTTATTTACAACAAAAGTGACTCCAAAATGACACCATATAATATTTACCATTTATTTCTATTGGGCACAAAATAATCTGAAACACAATCAAAACAAATAGCAAATGCATCCAACCAATTATTTTAGTCACAAGCTTGATGTTGGCATTGCGTTCTATGAATATGGGACCAAATGCTTAACGTGTTACTACTTTAATACACATAAGTGAATTTGTGTCACGTTCTGACCTCTATTTCCTTTGTTTTTTGTATTTATTTAGTATGGTCAGGGCGTGAGTTGGGTGGGCAGTCTATGTTCGTTTTTCTATGTTTTGGGTCAGTTCTATGTTTTCGGCCTAGTATGGTTCTCAATCAGAGGCAGGTGTCATTAGTTGTCTCTGATTGAGAATCATACTTAGGTAGCCTGGGTTTCACTGTTTGTTTGTGGGTGATTGTTCCTGTCTTTGTGTTTACACCAGATTGGGCTGTTTTGAGTTCTCACGTTTCTTGTTTTCGTTAGTTTGTTCATGTATAGTGTCTTCATTAAACTACAATGAACAACCACCACGCTGCGTTTTGGTCCGCCTCTACTCCACAACAAGAGAACCGTTACAGAATCACCCACCACAACAGGACCAAGCGGTGTGGTAATGGGCAAAGGAGAAAGCAGCAGCAGGAGCAGCGCGAGGAGGATTGGACATGGGAGGACGAACTAGACGGTAAAGGACCTTGGGCTCAGCCAGGAGAGTATCGCCGCCCCAAGGAAGAACGGGAGGCGGCGAAAGCGGAGAGGCGCTGGTATGAGGAGGCAGCGCGGCGTCGTGGATGGAAGCCCGGGAGTCAGCCCCAAAAATTTCTTGGGGGGGGGCTAACAGGGAGTATGGCTACGCCAGGTAGGAGACCTGAGCCAACTTCCTGTGGTTACCGGGGGGCTAGAGAGACCGGGCAGGCACCGTGTTATGCTGTGGAGCGCACGGTGTCCCCAGTGCGGGTGCACAGCCCGGTGCGGTACATTCCAGCTCCGCGTATCGGCCGGGCTAGAGTGGGCATCGAGCCAAGTGCCATGAAGCCGGCTCTACGCATCTGGTCTCCAGTGCGTCTCCTTGGGCCGGCTTACATGGCACCAGCCTTGCGCACGGTGTCCCCGGTTCGCCTGCATAGCCCAGTGCGGGCTATTCCACCTCGCCGCACTGGCAGGGCGACCGGGACCATTCAACCGGGTAAGGTTGGGCAGGCTCGGTGCTCAAGAGCTCCAGTGCGCCTGCACGGCCCGGTCTATCCGTCACCACCTCCACACCCCAGCCCTCCGGTGGCAGCTCCCCGTACCAGGCTGTCTCTCCGGCCCATCCGTCCAGAGCCTTCCTCCTCTCCAGCGCTGCCGGAGTCTCCCGCCTCTCCGGCGCTACCAGAGCCTTCCTCCTCTCCAGCGCTGCCGGAGTCTCCCGTCTGTCCGGCGCCTCTGCCGGAGCCTCCCGCCTGTCCGGCGCCTCTGCCGGAGCCTCCCGCCTGTCCGGCGCCGCTGCCGGAGCCTCCCGCCTGTCCGGCGCCTCTGCCGGAGCCTCCCGCCTGTCCGGCGCCTCGGCCGGAGCCTCCCGCCTGTCCGGCGCCTCTGCCGGAGCCTCCCGCCTGTCCGGCGCCTCTGCCGGAGCCTCCCGCCTGTCCGGCGCCTCTGCCGGAGCCTCCCGCCTGTCCGGCGCCTCTGCCGGAGCCTCCCGCCTGTCCGGCGCCTCTGCCGGAGCCTCCCGTCTGCCCGGCGCCGCCCGTCTGCCCAGCGCCGCCCGTCTGCCCAGCGCCGCCAGCGCCGCCCGTCTGCCCAACGCCACCAGCGCCGCCCGTCTGCCCAGCGCCGCCAGCGCCGCCCGTCTGCCCAGCGCCGCCAGTGCCGCCCGTCTGCCCAGCGCCGCCAGTGCCGCCCGTCTGCCCAGCGCCGCCAGTGCCGCCCGTCTGCCCAGCGCCGCCAGTGCCGCCCGTCTGCCAGGAGCCGCCAATGCCGCCCGTCAGCCAGGGGCCGCCAGTGCCGCCCGTCAGCCAGGGGCCGCCAGTGCCGCCCGTCAGCCAGGGGCCGCCAGTGCCGCCAGTCAACCAGGGGCCGCCAGTGCCGCCCGTCAGCCAGGGGCCGCCAGTGCCGCCAGTCAACCAGGGGCCGCCAGTGCCGCCAGTCAGCCAGGGGCCGCCAGTGCCGCCAGTCAGCCAGGGGCCGCTAGAGCCCCTCCGCCCGGAGCAGCTGCCCCTCTGTCCCGAGCAGCTGTCCCTCTGTCCCGAGCAGCTGTCCCTCTGTCCCGAGCAGCTGTCCCTCTGTCCCGAGCAGCTGCCCCTCTGTCCCGAGCAGCTGCCCCTCTGTCCCGAGCAGCTGCCCCTCTGTCCCGAGCAGCTGCCCCTCTGTCCCGAGCTGCTGCTTCACCTCTGTCCCGAGCTGCCCCTCTGTCCCAAGCAGCCCCTCTGTCCAGTGGGGTCATTGAGAGGGGTGGGCATGGGGAGTAAGCCACGGAGGCGGACAATACGGCGGACTAAGACAATGGCGAAGTGGGGTCCGCGTCCCGCGCCAGAGCCGCCACCGCGGACAGACGCCCACCCAGACCCTCCCCTATAGGTCAAGGTTTTGCGGCCGGAGTCCGCACCTTTGGGGGGGGGTACTGTCACGTTCTGACCTCTATTTCCTTTGTTTTTTGTATTTATTTAGTATGGTCAGGGCGTGAGTTGGGTGGGCAGTCTATGTTCGTTTTTCTATGTTTTGGGTCAGTTCTATGTTTTCGGCCTAGTATGGTTCTCAATCAGAGGCAGGTGTCATTAGTTGTCTCTGATTGAGAATCATACTTAGGTAGCCTGGGTTTCACTGTTTGTTTGTGGGTGATTGTTCCTGTCTTTGTGTTTACACCAGATTGGGCTGTTTTGAGTTCTCACGTTTCTTGTTTTCGTTAGTTTGTTCATGTATAGTGTCTTCATTAAACTACAATGAACAACCACCACGCTGCGTTTTGGTCCGCCTCTACTCCACAACAAGAGAACCGTTACAATTTGTCCCAATACTTTTGGTCCAATAAAAGGGGGGGACCATGTACCAAAAGTGCTTTAATTTCTTAACGGTTCTCCCAATATGGATGAAAATACCTTCAAATTAAAGCTGGCAGTATGCACTTTAACCTCATAGTCATTGTATCGTTTCCAATCCAAAGTGCTGGAGTACAGAGCCAAAACAACAACAAATGTGTGACTGTCCCAATACTTTTGTAGCTGACTGTATGTCTCATTTTAACAGCCTGATATTCACTATATTTGAAACATTTCAGGTTTGTTGATAGGTCCACCCACCAACTCAACCCTGGGTCCCACCAACACCAACTGCCTGGCCCCTCCAGTCCTCACACTCACCATCCTACTGTCTTATCCCTAAAGACCAGCACACCCCTGAATCATCCCAGTCACACTCCTGTAGTAAACACAGACCAACACCCAGGTAAATGACACCTACTAACTACAGGCACCTCATATGTTCGCTGCATCTATTATGTGTAAATGTGCTGAGTTGGTGATATCCTTCATTGGAATGTCAAAAGTGACATTCGATAATGCATCACAGAGATCTTCATAGAATTACACCTGCACCTACAAAGGGGCTTCGCTTATTGACTGTGGAAATGTGCCTGGGGAAAGAAAACAATGGTACAATTCCTCTGGGAAATGTATACTCCGCAATGAGAGTTATTGTTTGTTTTATTATGAAAAAGTCTATTAAAGAATTGTGTGGGTGGTTTGACATTCTGTAGGTTGATCTTGGCTTATTTCTATCAGTTGTGCAGCTGGTGGCTGATGTTATTCTATGTAGGAAAGAAGAAGCAGCTTCACTCTCAATCATAGCTTAAAATGGATATCACTTTTTCCCTACTGGACAGCAGTACTTAATGTTGACAAGGTGTTCACACAAGCACGCTGTGCACCATTTCTGTTGTTTTTATATATCAGATGAATAATAGTTCTTCAATAAGATGCCATGGTGATTGTAATGGTTCATAGAACTTCAACTAACTATTATTACTTTTATCTATACCGTATTTAGAGAAAGATATGAACTCTGGGTTTAATATGTCTATGTATGTATGTTCCCACTGGGCACACACTTGTTGAATCAGCATTGTTTCCACATAATTTAAATAAAGTGTTGTTGAACCAACATGGAAAAGACATTGAATTGACATCTGTGCCCAGTGGGTTGCCTGTTTGTATATAATGTTTTCATGTTTATTGTTCACCTGCCCGGGGACGTAGATTATGTAAATGAGCTGTTAGCTCTGGTGCAACACATCACCTCCCACTTCTGAGACTTTTATGTTTTGTTGTAAATTGTCCCTGTTCAAATCAAATGTATAAATTAAATTAAAATAAAGCCAAGTTGCTTCTGAAGAAATAAAAATTAATGAAGATGAAAATAGGGAAACATCAGAGAATGAAAACAGATACTACAGTCTCCCCCTTCATCTATTCAGAAATTAAAATAACAAGAAGTACCTGTTCTTTTCCTCCTCAGGTTTTAGTGGTCAGATCCAGATGGTGTACTCTCCATTATACAATAATGGTACACATAAATACACCAAGCAGACAAACTCCTGTCACCTGATGGAGATCCCAGAGTTTGATGATAGCCTTTCTCAAACATTCCCAACTCAGAACAGACTAGACATCTCCCAAAGAGCTCTGTCTGGGCTCACAGGTAATAAAGAGACACAAAGGACAATACAGTACATTACGGATCAACATGCATTCATTTGCATCTATCTTATAATAATGACTCTGTGTGTTATTGTTGCATCCACAGTATATGACCTGCAGGGTGCATCACAGGATCTGCTTGTTAACCCAGTGCCAGTGATGTCAGAGGATGCTTATTTACATGTCAGTGCAGTGGACCGTTGCCCTAGCCAGCTCTCCTGTATCTACACTGAGGAGTGACGTCAGCAAATCTACCTCTTTTCTAAAACAGATACTCTGTAATACAACTCGTGCAACAACTATATTGTTCTTCAGCAACATGTTCCTTGACATTGACCTGAGTGTGATGCCCATCTTGGGTGAGAACTGTAGACAAAAGGGGACATTTAGTAGCTTTAATTAAATTGGCAAAATGAACATGTCCACATCACTTATTAACTGATATTAGTCAATGAACATTGTTTTCATCATGGCAAGTCATGATAATTCTGACATCTTAGATGCTGTCTTCCTTCAAGTCAGTATCATCAGATCTCAGAGTCTAAGCCCACAATGAAAGTGCCTCCTAAAGATTGTATATTGAGATTTAGAGGATGTTTTTATGTTTATGTTCTGAAAGAGCTGCAAAACCTGGACCCGTACAAATCAGCTGGGCTTGACAATCTGGACCCTCTATTCCTGAAACTATCCGCCGCCATTGTCGCAACCCCTATTACCAGCCTGTTCAACCTCTCTTTCATATCGTCTGAGATCCCCAAGGATTGGAAAGCTGCCGCAGTCATCCCCCTCTTCAAAGGGGGCGACACCCTGGACCCAAACTGTTACAGACCAATATCCATCCTGCCCTGCCTATCTAAGGTCTTCGAAAGCCAAGTCAACAAACAGATCACTGACCATCTTGAATCCCGCCGTACCTTCTCCGCTGTGCAATCTGGTTTCCGAGCCCGTTTACGGGTGTACCTCAGCCACGCTCAAGGTACTAAACGATATCATAACCGCCATCGATAAAAGACAGTACTGTGCAGCCGTCTTCATAGACCTTGCCAAGGCTTTCGACTCTGTCAATCACCGTATTATTATCGGCAGACTCAGTAGCCTCGGTTTTTTGGATGACTGCCTTGCCTGGTTCACCAATTACTTTGCAGACAGAGTTCAGTGTGTCAAATCGGAGGGCATGCTGTCCGGTCCTCTGGCAGTCTCTATGGGGGTGCCACAGGGTTCAATTCTCGGGCCGACTCTTTTCTCTGTATATATCAATGATGTTTCTCATGCTGCGGGCGATTCCCTGATCCACCTCTACGCAGACGACACCATTCTATATACTTCCGGCCCGTCCTTGGACACTGTGCTATCTAACCTCCAAACGAGCTTCAATGCCATACAGCACTCCTTCCGTGGCCTCCAACTGCTCTTAAACGCTAGTAAAACCAAATGCATGCTTTTCAACCGTTCGCTGCCTGCACCCGCACGCCTGACCAGCATCACCACCCTGGATGGTTCCGACCTTGAATATGTGGACATCTATAAGTACCTAGGTGTCTGGCTAGACTCTAAACTCTCCTTCCAGACCCATATCAAACATCTCCAATCGAAAATCAAATCAAGAGTCGGCTTTCTATTCCGCAACAAAGCCTCCTTCACTCACGCCGCCAAACTTACCCTAGTAAAACTGACTATCCTACCGATCCTCGACTTCGGCGATGTCATCTACAAAATTGCTTCCAACACTCTACTCAGCAAACTGGATGCAGTTTATCACAGTGCCATCCGTTTTGTCACTAAAGCACCTTATACCACCCACCACTGCGACTTGTATGCTCTAGTCGGCTGGCCCTCGCTACATATTCGTCGCCAGACCCACTGGCTCCAGGTCATCTACAAGTCCATGCTAGGTAAAGCTCCGCCTTATCTCAGTTCACTGGTTACGATGGCAACACCCATCCGTAGCACGCGCTCCAGCAGGTGTATCTCACTGATCATCCCTAAAGCCAACACCTCATTTGGCCGCCTTTCGTTCCAGTTCTCTGCTGCCTGTGATTGGAACGAATTGCAAAAATCGCTGAAGTTGGAGACTTTTATCTCCCTCACCAACTTCAAACATCTGCTATCTGAGCAGCTAACCGATCGCTGCAGCTGTACATAGTCTATTGGTAAATAGCCCACCCATTTTCACCTACCTCATCCCCATACTGTTTTTATTTATTTATTTTTCTGCTCTTTTGCACACCAATATCTATCTCTACCTTTACATAACCATCTGATCATTTATCACTCCAGTGTTAATCTGCATAATTGTAATTATTTGCCTACCTTCTCATGCCTTTTGCACACAATGTATATATAGACTCCCCTTTTTTCTACTGTGTTATTGACTTGTTAATTGTTTACTCCATGTGTAACTCTGTGTTGTCTGTTCACACTGCTATGCCTTATCTTGGCCAGGTCGCAGTTGCAAATGAGAACTTGTTCTCAACTAGCCTACCTGGTTAAATAAAGGTGAAATAAAAATAAAAAAATAAAAATAAAATGTTTACATTAATTGAATGCATTTGTACAGTTATATCAAAATATTGTCCCTCCTTTTATGGAATTACACAATGTAAATACCATAAGAAGCACATTGAAGGCATATGTGTGTTGTTCTTTTTCAAATGGGTGTTGTTCTTCGTAGCATATGCATTCATTTCATGAAACAGAATGTCCTTCGATAAATCAAATATATTTTTGTGCGAATATGTTGAGGAATCTGACTTGAATTGGTTGTTTTTTTAATAAAAAATGTATGATTAAGCCTAGAGAATATTTTAGTTTTTTGTAAGAAGGTAAAAATAAACCTTGTCATTTATTACATTTAGTTGCATTGGTAGATGATGAAACCCTGACATATTTAATTTGGTCCTAAACAATAGAAATTGTTAATTAATGACAAAGTAATTTATATTACAGAAGTAACCCCAGTAAAAAAAATCAAAAAAAGGCCCTTTATTGGTTGGATGGAATAAAGCAATTATGTATTGAAAGGCATTGAGGGACCATTATTTAGACAGAAACGATCAAATGTCCCTTAATGACATAGACATTTGTCTAATAGTCTAATCATTTAATGAGATGATGTATATCACTAAAACACAATCTTTTTTATACATGATCTGTCTGTATCTTTCAAGCTTAGATTGTCTTAAAAATCACAGATGTGTGTGTGCGCGACAATGAGAGTGGGAGCGGGTTGCCTCCTTTCTTTGTTATCTCAACCACTCTTTACCACCCAGTGGTGCACGGTAGTCCCGCTTTGGGAAAACAACTTGATTCAATGAACTTATGCGATTATTAATACTGTTTTCCATGTTGTAATGTGCACATAATGAACTATTCTATGACAATACTTTTATCCGCAACTTTCATACATTAGATTAAATTACACATGAACAGTACACCCCTATCCACCTCAATGTTTCCAGACGTCCCACGCTCTACAGCAGAGCTGATGAGTAAATTGATGATTCCATATATTTATGATAACATCCTCCTTAATTAATTGCAATACCGCTTGTAATACTAAAGCTGGTTTTCTTGTATCTTATTTTTATTTTCTCAGCAGCACACCCATCCAACACGCCATCATTGTAGCTCCTCCTACAGAATACTCAGGGTAGGTTGCGCCCGGTGAGTTTTATAGCAACTGTTGCCCTGTGAGGCAGCGCCATAGTCACCGTAGTCCTGGCGACTGTAACCCACCAACAACAACAACCTCTCGTTCCATCATTACCACCACACCATCCTCATCCTCATCAACCAGTCCTCAGCCCAGGTTTGAATATACTTACTATTTATACCAGCATGTGTTTTCTCTAATTCACGCCAAATGATTATACTTTATAAAATGTCTACCGTGCTATTTTTGTCATAAGCAAATTCATATCTGCTCTCCTTTATTATGGTTAGCTAGCTGAGATAACGTTAATGTTATTTCCTTCCAGGTAACGCTAGAAAGCAATGTGCTTATTTGCGAAAGTAGCTAAACTTGCAAGCTAATAAACAACGTTTATACGCAAAATAAGTGTTTTATGTTGCTAGCTTGCTAACGTTAGATATTCTATCCGAGTTTGCTGTGGCTCATCGGCCGTGCAATGACAGCTAACGCTAGCTAGCTTGTTTTGGCTAACACTAGTTAGCAACTAGCTAGATACAGTCAGAGCAGGTGTCTGATTTGTGTGTTTCAATGACCATCGCCAACTTCCTGGTATGATGGCTGTCAAGATACTGCACATTTTCAGTAATATTATACGAAATATGGGTAGTTACTTGCTTTGGCATTTTAAATCAATTCGAGCTACCATGTTCATTCAGTAATTATTGCTAATTGAGGTTAGCAGTAGCTTTTCCCTTTTGTCTTTGCTTGCTAGCATACACTTGGTTAACCAGCTAGCTTCCTTTGTAGCTAGCGTTGCGGAGCAGGTGCCACAAAGGCTTCGGTAGCTAACCCTGTGTTAAGCGAGAGCGGCTAGCCAAGTTAGCTAGCTAACTACTTTAGCTAAACCTTTCAATGGTTATTGATTTCAGATGTTTTTAGATGAATGTGTCGTCACAATCCATTACCCGTTAACCAGCTAGCTAGTTTCATAAGTCATAACCTATCTAGCTATGGCTAGCTAGCCAGTTTGAAATGCCTATGCTATGGCACAGAGCACTATCTAGCTAACGTTAGAATTGTTTAAAAAGTAAAATAAACGATAGCTATCACATTGACATTTAGCTACAGTTGTAGTGTGTGTGTCAGAGAGAGATGGAATTGTGCTGTGAGCGGGTAGAAGAGTGAAGTTGATACTGTCTTTAAGACAAAGCACAAATAATAAATGCAGTCATCTATAAAAAAAAAATGTATTGATAAGTAACTTAGGCTAATAACTGCTGTTTGGCAGATCAAAAACAAACTGAACCTGATGATGACAGGTGTTGTTTTTTTTAAGTTATTTTTTTTTAGTTACTTGTGGGGTTGGGTAGGTAGCTAACTGATGGGTTAATAGCAGTGTAACCACCCTGTTTCAGCTGCGTTCTGGACTCACTGGCTGTGTTCCCCTGCTCAGATGTTGCATGCATCAGCCAATGGTTGAATGTTATGTCATCGACTGTGTCATTGACTGACAGATTGCTATAACATATGATATGGTTGGCTGATAGGTAAAATACCTATCCAGGCGTTGTAAGATCTGGCAGATGTCAGCAACAGTTGGACAGAGGAACACACCCACGGATTCCACCAAGCAGGGGAAATGTGGCCTAAAACTTATTGCAAATGACAGTCATGTCTCTTTTTCTCACAGACATTCATGGCACGGAATACGAGGTTCATAACTTTTGAATATTCAATTCTAACTGGGATTGTACCTGGGGTTTTCAGATGTCATTTCGTTAGGCCTACATTCTCAGACCCTCCTTGAAAACGGAGAGCGGTATAGAGTAGAGGTCGACCGATTATGATTTTTCAACACCGATACCGATTATTGGAGGACCAAAAAAGTCGATACTGATTAATCGGCCAATTTTTTTAATTTGTAATAATGACAATTACAACAATACTGAATTAACACTTATTTTAACTTAATATAAAACATCAATAAAATCTATTTAGCCTCAAATAAATAATGAAACATGTTCAATTTGGTTTAAATAATGCAAAAACAAAGTGTTGGAGAAGAAAGTAATATGTGCCATATAAAAATATGTGCCATGTAAAAAAGCTAATGTTTAAGTTCCTTGCTTAGAACATGAGAACACATGAAAGTTGGTTCCTTTTAACATGAGACTTCAATATTCCAAGGTAAGAGGTTTTAGGTTGTAGTTAATATAGTATTTATTTATATTTAGTATTTATTTGTATTTCATATACCTTTGACTATTGGATGTTCTTATAGGCACTTTAGTATTGCCAGTATAGCTTCCGTCCCCCTCCTCGCCCCTACCTGGGCTCGAACCAGCCACACTCGAAGCATCGTTACCCATCGCTCCACTAAAGCCGCGGCCCTTGCAGCGCAAGGGGAATAACTACTCCAAATCTAAAAGCGAGTAAAGTTTGAAACAGTATTAGCGCACACCCAGCTAACTAGCTAGCCATTTCACATTGGTTACACCAGCCATTAGGCTGATAGGCTTGAAGTCATAAACAGTGATGTGCTTGCGAAGAGCTGCTGGCAAAACGCACGAAAGTGCTGTTTGAATGATTGATTACGGGCCTGCTGCTGCTCAGTCAGACTGCTCTATCAAATCAGACTTAATTATAACATAATAACACACAGAAATACGAGCCTTTGGTCATTAATATGATCGAATCCGGAAACTATCATTTCGAAAACAAATCGTTTATTATCTCAGTGAAATACGGAACCGTTCGGTATTTTATCGAACGGGTGGCATCCCTAAGTCTAAATATTATTGTTACATTGCACAACCTTCAATGTATGTCATAATTACGTAAAATTCTGGCAAATTAGTTCGCAATGAGCCAGGCAGCCCAAACTGTTGCATATACCCTGACTCTGTGTGCAATGAACTCAAGAGAAATGACACAATTTCACCTGGTTAATATTGCCTGCTAAACTGGATTAGTAGTTATAACTAGTGATTATGATTGATTGTTTTTTATAAGATAAGTTTAATGCTAGCTAGAAATTTACCTTGGCTTATACTGCATTCGCGTAACAGGCAGGCTACTTGTGGAGTGCAATGGTTAGAGCGTTGGACTAGTTAACTGTGCGGTTGCAAGATTGGAACCCTGAGCTGACAAGGTGAAAATCTGTCGTTCTGCCCCTGAACAAGGCAGTTAACCCACAGTTCCTAGGCAGTCATTGAAAAGAAGAATGTGTTCTTAACTGACTTGCCTAGCTAAATATAAGGTATAAAAATTCAAATAAAAAAATGGAATAATCGGAAATCGGCGCGGATTGTTATGAAAACTTGAATTGGCCATTCCGATTAATCTGTTGACTTCTAGTATAGAGTCGCCGGGACAATGAAAGGGGCAGCAGACAGTCAGGTTCTTAAAGTGGAATTATTATTGTATCTGGAATAGACTGGGTGGCGTTGTAGTAATTATCAGGGCTATATCCCAGTTCTCTCCACCAACGCATCATTAAAAAAGGTTTGAACACCATTTTTACTCTCTCAAACCTCTGCAATTTGCATTAAGGTGCACCACACTTTTTATTAATCTGCAACATGGAAATATCCTAGCCATCTTTGCACTGAATGCTAGTTTGGTGTTTGCTCAGTCAAGAGCGGTGTATAGGCCTGCTGCCCAGATAAAAAAATAATTTATATCCACTCATGCTACTCCTTACCGATAGACCATTTTTTACTTGATCAATTATAGGCTACATTATTGTATAATTGTTCACAGCAAATTGACAATGAAAGTGTAGAGACACATGGATCTATATAGATTATCAGTTCCTCCTAGTGATTTTGAGGCTCTTATGTCCTCTTGGATGATCATTATAGATGGATTTGGACCCCTCTGCGAGGAAGGGAAAGCACCAGGTTTCTTTACGTTGCATTATCCTTCTTTACAGTCAGGTCCACTGGGAGTTCGCTGCAGCCAGCCGCAGCCCTCTGGCCCTGCTAGGGGAGAGGAACAGGTGTGTGTGGAGATGTGGGTCTCCTGACCCTAATTGTTTGAGAGCTCCCTCACATTACCTTCCCCAGACAAACAAGCCAAGAAATGACTGTTATAGTGCCTTCAGAGAGTATTCACAGCCCTTGACTTTTTCCACATTTTGTTATTACAAAATGAGATTAAAATGTAGTTGATTGTCTTTTTTGTGTGTCAGCAATCGACACAAAATGCTCTAATGTGAAAGTAGAAGAAAAATTCTAAAATTTGTAAAACAGAATAATAATATGTGTGTGTGTGTGTGATATATACAGTGGGGAGAACAAGTATTTGATACACTGCCGATTTTGCAGGTTTTCCTACTTACAAAGCATGTAGAGGTCTGTAATTTTTATCATAGGTACACTTCAACTGTGAGAGACGGAATCTAAAACAAAAATCCAGAAAATCACATTGTATGATTTTTAAGTAATTAATTTGCATTTTATTGCATGACATAAGTATTTGATCACCTACCAACCAGTAAGAATTCCGGCTCTCACAGACCTGTTAGTTTTTCTTTAAGAAGCCCTCCTGTTCTCCACTCATTACCTGTATTAACTGCACCTGTTTGAAAATTATGTCATGGCTTTAGAAGCTTCTGATAGGCTAATTGACTTAATTTGAGTCAATTGGAGGTGTACCTGTGGATGTATTTCAAGGCCTACCTTCAAACTCAGCGCCTCTTTGCTTGACATCATGGGAAACTCAAAAGAAATCAGCCAAGACCTCAGAAAAAATATTGTAGACCTCCACAGGTCTGGTTCATCCTTGAGAGCAATTTCCAAATGCCTGAAGGTACCACGTTCATCTGTACAAACATTAGTACGCACGTATAAACACCATGGGACCACACAGCCGTCATACCGCTTAGGAAGGAGATGCGTTCTGTCTCCTAGAGATGAACGTACATTGGTGCCAAAAGTGAAAATCAATCCCAGAACAACAGCAAAGGACCTTGTGAAGATGCTGGAGGAAACAGGTACAAAAGTATCTATATCCACAGTAAAACAAGTCCTATATCGACATAACCTAAAAGGCTGCCAAGCAAGGAAGAAGCCACTGCTCCAAAACTGCCATAAAAAAGCCAAATGTTCTCTGGTCTGATGAAACATAAATATAATTGTTTGCTCATAATGACCATCGTTTGGAGGAAAAAGGGTGAGGCATCCCAACCATGAAGCACGGGGGTGGTGGCATCATGTTGTGGGGGTGCTTTGCTGCAGGAGGGGCTGGTGCACTGCACAAAATAGATGGCATCATGAGGAGGGACAATTATGTGGATATATTGAAGCAACATATCAAGACATCAGTTAAAGCTTGGTCGCAAATGGGTCTTCCAAATGGACAATGACCCCAAGCATACTTCCAGAGTTTTAGAAAAATGGCTTAAGGACAACAAAGTCAAGGTATTGGAGTGGCCATCACAAAGGGTGGGCCAAAAATCACCCAATTTATTGTGGAAGCTTGTGGAAGGCTACTGAAACGTTTGACACAAGTTAAACAATTTAAAGGAAATGCTCCCAAATACTAATTGAGTGTATGTAAACTTCTGACCCACTGGGAATGTGATCAAAGAAATAAAAGCTGAAATAAATCATTCTCTCTACTATTATTCTGACATTTCACATTCTTAAAATAAAGTGGTGATCCTAACTGACCCAAGACAGGGATTTTTTTACCTAGGATTAAATGTCAGGAATTGTGAAAAACTGAGTATAAATGTATTTGGCTATGGTGTATGTAAACTTCCGACTTCAACTGTGTGTATATGTATGTGTGTATATGTATGTGTGTACAGTGACTGACTTGCGAATGCATTCCTGTTTTGTTGCCTTACAACCTGGAATTAAAATGGAATTAGGGGGGATTGTATCATTTGATGTACACAACTTGCCTACCACTTTGAAGAAGCAAAATATTTTTTTGTGTGAAACAAACAAGAAATAAGACAAAGAAATAGAACTTGAGCATGTTTAACTATTCACCCCCCCCAAAGTCAATACTTTGTAGAGCCACCTTTCGCAGCAATTACACCTGCAAGTCTCTTGGGGTATGTCTCAAAAGCTTGGCACATCTAGCCATGGGGATTTTTGTCCATTCTTCAAGGAAAAACTGCTCCAGCTCCTTCAAGTTGGATGGATTCCACTGGTGTACAGCACTCTTTAAGTCATACCACAGATTCTCAATTGGATTGAGGTCTGGGCTTTGACTAGGCCATCCAAAGACATTTAAATGTTTCCCCTTCAACCAGTCGAGTGTTTCTTTAGCAGTATGCTTAGGGTCATTGTCATGCTGGAAGGTGAACCTCAGTCCCAGTCTCAAATCTCTGGAAGACTGAAACAGGTTTCCCTCAAGAATTTCCCTGTATTTAGCGCCATCCATCATTCCTTCAATTCTGACCTGTTTCCCAGTCCCTGCAGAGGAAAAACATCCCCACAGCATGATGCTGCCACCACCATGTTCTCGGGGTGATGAGAGGTGTTGGGTTTGCGCCAGACATAGCGTTTTCCTTGATGGCCAAAAAGCTCAATTTTAGTCTCATCTGACCAGAGTACCTTCTTCCCTATGTTTTGGGGAGTCTCCCACATGCATTTTGGCGAACACCAAACGTGTTTGCTTATTTTCATTCTGTAAGCAATGGCTTTTTTCTGGCCACTCTTATGTAAAGCCCAGCTCTGTGGAGTGTATGGTTTATAGTGGTCCTATGGACAGATACTCCCATCGCCGCTGTGGCGTTTTTCAGCTCCTTCAGGGTTATTTTTGGTCTCTTTGTTGGCTCTCTGATTAATATTCCACCCACCACTGCGACCTGTATGTTCTTATCGGCTGGCCCTCGCTACGTATTCGTACACAAACAGTGTAGCTATTCCCTCCGCAAGGCAATCAAACAAGCTAAGCGTCAGTATAGAGACAAAGTAGAATCGCAATTCAACGGCTCAGACACAAGAGGTATGTGGTAGGGTCTACAGTCAATCACAGATTACAAAAAGAAAACCAGCCCAGTCACGGACCAGGATGTCTTGCTCCCAGGCAGACTAAATAACTTTTTTGCCCGCTTTGAGGACAATACAGTGCCACTGACACGGCCCGCAACCAAAACATGCGGACTCTCCTTCACTGCAGCCGAGGTGAGTAAAACATTTAAACATGTTAACCCTCGCAAGGCTGCAGGCCCAGACGGCATCCCCAGCCGCGCCCTCAGAGCATGCGCAGACCAGCTGGCTGGTGTGTTTACGGACATATTCAATCAATCCTTATCCCAGTCTGCTGTTCCCACATGCTTCAAGAGGGCCACCATTGTTCCTGTTCCGAAGGAAGCTAAGGTAACTGAGTTAAACGACTACCGCCCTGTCATCATGAAGTGCTTTGAAGGACTAGTCAAGGACCATATCACCTCCACCCTACCTGACACCCTAGACCCACTCCAATTTGCTTACCGCCCAAATAGGTCCACAGACGATGCAATCTCAACCACACTGCACACTGCCCTAACCCATCTGGACAAGAGGAATACCTATGTGAGAATGCTGTTCATCGACTACAGCTCAGCATTTAACACCATAGTACCCTCCAAACTCGTCATCAAGCTCGAGACCCTGGGTCTCGACCCCGCCCTGTGCAACTGGGTACTGGACTTCCTGACGGGCCGCCCCCAGGTGGTGAGGGTAGGTAACAACATCTCCACCTCGCTGATCCTCAACACTGGGGCCCCACAAGGGTGCGTTCTGAGCCCTCTCCTGTACTCCCTGTTCACCCACGACTGCGTGGCCACCCACGCCTCCAACTCAATTATCAAGTTTGCGGACGACACAACAGTGGTAGGCTTGATTACCAACAACGACGAGACGGCCTACAGGGAAGAGGTGAGGGCCCTCGGAGTGTGGTGTCATGAAAATAACCTCACACTCAACGTCAACAAAACTAAGGAGATGATTGTGGACTTCAGGAAACAGCAGAGGGAACACCCCCCTATCCACATCGATGGGACAGTAGTGGAGAGGGTAGTAAGTTTTAAGTTCCTCGGCGTACACATCACGGACAAACTGAATTGGTCCACCCACACAGACAGCATCGTGAAGAAGGTGCAGCAGCGCTTCTTCAACCTCAGGAGGCTGAAGAAATTCGGCTTGTCACCAAAAGCACTCACAGACTTCTACAGATGCACAATCGAGAGCATCCTGTCGGGCTGTATCACTGCCTGGTACGGCAACTGCTCCGCCCATAACCGTAAAACTCTCCAGAGGGTAGTGAGGTCTGCACAACGCATCACCGGGGGCAAACTACCTGCCCTCCAGGACACCTACACCACCCGATGTCACAGGAAGGCCATAAAGATCATCAAGGACAACAACCACCCGAGCCACTGCCTGTTCACCCCGCTATCATCCAGAAGGCGAGGTCAGTACAGGTGCATCAAAGCTGGGACCGAGAGACTGAAAAACAGCTTCTATCTCAAGGCCATCAGACTGTTAAACAGCCACCACTAACATTGAGTGGCTGCTGCCAACACACTGACTCAACTCCAGCCACTTTAATAATGGGAATTGATGTAAAATATATCACTAGCCACTTTAAACAATGCTACTTAATATAATGTTTACATACCCTACATTATTCATCTCATATGTATACGTATATACTGTACTCGATACCATCTACTGCATCTTGCCTATGCCGCTCTGTACCATCACTCATTCATATATCTTTATGTACATATTCTTTATCCCTTTACACTTGTGTGTATAAGGTAGTAGTTTGGGAATTGTTAGTTAGATTACTTGTTGGTTATTACTGCCTTGTCGGAACTAGAAGCATTTCGCCACACTCGCATTAACATCTGCTAACCATGTGTATGTGACATAAATTTGATTTGATTTGACGTATTCGTCGCCAGACCTACTGGCTCCAGGTCATCTATAAGTCTTTGCTAGGTAAAGCTCCGCCTTAGCTCACTGGTCACTATAACAACACCCACCTGTAGCACGCGCTCCAGCATTTATATCTCACTGGTCATCCCCAAAGCCAACACCTCCTTTGGCCACCTTTCCTTCCAGTTCTCTGCTGCCAGTGACTGGCACGAATTGCAAAAATCGCTAAAGCTGGAGACTTATATTTCCCTCAATAACTTTAAACATCAGCTATCCGAGCAGCTTAATGATCGCTGCAGCTGTACATAGCCCATCTGTAAAATAGCCCATCCAACCTACCTACCCCCCAAATTGTTTTTATTTACTTTTCTTTGTTGTGGTGCCATATTCTTTCCATTTTTTAATAATGGGTTTAATGGTGCTCCGTTGGATGTTCAAAGTTTCCGAGTTTCTTTTAGAACCCAACCCTGATCTGTTCTTCTCCACAACTTTGGCCCTGACCTGTTTGGAGAGCTCCTTGGTCTTCATGGTGCCGCTTGCTTGGTGGTGCCCTTTTGCTTAGTGGTGTTGCAGACACTGGGGCCTTTCAGAACAGGTGTGTGTGTGTGTGTGTGTGTGTGTGTGTGTGTGTGTGTGTGTGTGTGTAAAATAAATATACTGAGATCATGTGACAGATCATATGACACTTAGATTGCACATAGGTGAACTTAATTAATTAAATAATGTGACTTCTGGGTAATTGGTTGGACCAGATCTTATTTAAGGGCTTCATAGCTTCATGCTTTTTTTATTTTTTTATTTTTTTTTGAAACAAGTAATTCTTTTCAATTTTCAATTTGGACTATTTTGTGCATGTCCATTACATGAAATCCAAATAAAAATCCATTAAATAACAGGTTGTAATGCAACTAAATAGGAAAAACACCCCTGGGGATGAATACTTTTGCAAGGCTGTGCGTGTGCGTGTTTTGAGCATTGCTTGACAACCATTTTCAGGTCAGATTTAAGTCCAAGCTGTAACTCTGCCATTCAGGAACATTCAATCTTGGTACGTACAGGGCATTTGGTAAGTAATTCAGACCCCTTCCCCTTTTCTACATTACAGCCTTATTCTAAAATTTTTTTTTTTTTTTTATGTTCCCTCTTCTACACACAATACCCCATTTTGACAAAGCTAAAACAGGTTTTTATTACAAATAAAAAACATAAATACCTTATTTACAAGTATTCAGACCCTTTGCTATGAGACTCGAAATTGAGCTCTGGTGATCAATAAAAACAGGATGCATTCTTGATATGTTTCTACAACTTGATTGGAGTCCACTTGTGGTAAATTCAATTGATTGGACATGATTTGGAAAGGCGCACACCTGTCTACAAAAGGACCCACAGTTGACGGTGCATGTCAGAGCAAAAACCAAGCCATAAGGTTGAAAGAATTGTCTGTAGAGCTCCAAGACAGGATTGTGTCGAGGCACAGATCTGGGGAAGGGTACCAAAACATTTCTACAGCATTGAAGGTCCCCATGAACACAGTGGCCTCCATCATTCTTAAATGGAAGAAGTTTGGAACCACCAAGACTCTTCCTAGAGTTGGCTGCCAAGCCAAACGGAGCAGTTGGTGGAGGAGGGCCTTGGTCATGGAGGTGACCAAGAACCCAATGGTCACTCTGACAGAGCTCCAGAATTCCTTTGTGGAGATGGGAGAACCTTCCAGAAGGACAACCATCTCTGCAGCACTCCACCAATCAGGCCATTATGGTAGAGTGGCCAGATGGAAGCCACTACTCAGTAAAAGGCACATGACAGCCTGTTTGGAGTATGCCAAAAGGCACCTAAAGGACTCAGATCATGAGAAACAAGATTCTCTGGTCTGATGAAACCCAAGATTGAACTCTTTGGCTGGAATGCCAAGCGTCACGTCTGGAGGAAACCTGGCACCATCCCTAGGGATATTCCCTGTGAATAGTGAAGCATGGTGGTGAAGCAACATGCTGTGGGGATGTTTTTCAGCTGCAGGAGCTGGGAGACTAGTCAGGATCGAGGGAATGATTAACGGCGCAAAGTACAGAGAGATCCTTGATGAAAACCTGCCTCAACGCGCTCAGGACTTCAGACTAGGGTGAAGGTTCACCTTCCAACATGACAATGACCCTAAGCACACAGCCAAGACAACACAGGAGTGGCTTCGGGATAAGTCTCTGAATGTCCTTGAGTGGTCCAGCCAGAGCCGGGACTTGAACCTGATCGAACATCTCTGGAGAGACCTGAAATTAGCTGTCCAGCGATGCTCCCCATCCAACCTGACAGAGCTTGAGAGGATCTGCAGAGAAGAGTACGAGAAACTTCCCAAATACAGTTGTGCCAAGCGTGTAGCATCATACCCAAGAAGACTCGATGCTGTAATCGCTGCCAAAGGTGCTTCAACAAAGTATTGAGTAAAGGGTCTGAATACTTATGTAAATGTGATATTTCAGTTTTTTTATTTGCAAACATTTTCTTTTTCATTATGGGGTATTGTGTGTAGATGAATTAGGGGAAATATCTACATACAATACCCCATAATGACAAAGCAAAAACACGTTTTTAATATAAAACACAATTTGCTAAATTATTGAACTCCTGAAAGGTGACTTCATCTCTCGCTGTCTGGTGGAAGCAGACTAAACCAGGTTTTCCACTAGGATTTTGCCTAGCTCCATTCCGTTTCTTTGTTATCCGGAAAAACTCCCCCAGTCCTTAACGACGACAAGCATACCCATAACATGACTCAGGCATCACAATGAAAATATGGAGAGTGGTACTCAGTAGTGTGTATTGGATTTGCCCTAAACATAACACTTTGTATTCAGGACATTAATTTATTTGCTACATGTTTTGCAGTATTACTTTTGTGCTGCCTTGTTGAAAACAGGATGCATGTTTTGGAATATTTTAATTCTGAACAGGCTTCCTTCTTCTTTTCACTCTGTCAATTAGGTTAGTATTGTGGAGTAACTACAATGTTGTTGAGCCATCCTCAGTTATCTCCTATCACAGCCATTAAACTAACTGTTTTAAAGTCACCATTGGCCTCATGGTGAAATCCCTGAGTGGTTTTCTTCCTCTCCAGCAACTGAGTTAGGAAGGATGCCTATATCTTTGTAGTGACTGGGTGTATTGATAATAACTTGTGTAATTAATAACTTCACCATGCTCAAAGAAGTATTCAATGTCTGCTTTTTTATTTGTTACCCATCTACCAATAGATGCCTTTGTGAGGCATTGGAAAACTTCCCTGGTCTTTGTGTTTTGAAATGCACTGCTCAATACATAATTGTATGTGTGCGGTACAGAGATGAGGTAGTCATTCATAAATCTTGTTAAACGTTGTTATTATTGCACACAGTGTGTCTATGCAAGTTATGTGACTTGTTTACTCCTGAACGTATTTAGGCTTGCCACAACAAAGGGGTTGAATACGAATTACTCAAGACATTTCAGATTTTCATTTTTGATTAATTTGTAAACATTTCAAAAACATAATTCCACTTTGACATAATGGGTTATTGTGTGTAGGCCAGTGACACAAAACCTATATATTAATTTGTCCATCATTACTGCAGTGCAAGCCTATTTGGGTAGCTTCTCAAAATAAAATAATTTAAATCTTACCTTTTATAGCATTGCAAGCTACATCAAGAAATCTGTTATGTCATATTCCACTGAATGTGTTGTGTGGGCCCTGATGCATTAGAAGAAACCTCTGCAGGCATCAATTCCAAATGAATGGAACAGACTGGCAAAAGCAACATCGGGAAAACAATTCATTTAAATGAATAAATTACAATGAATTAGCTTAATGATTATTTGCACAGTTATTGCTGTGATCTGAGGACTCTAGTTCTAAATCACGAGCATCTGAAAGTCTAAATCACGAGCATCTGAAAGTCTAAATCACGAGCATCTGAAAGTCTAAATCATGAGCATCTGAAAGTCTAAATCATGAGCATCTGAAAGTCTGTCTTTTGACACTATTGTTGTTCTACATTGTTAAAATAGGACCCATTAGTTATAGGCTAGGCTTTTTTCGTAAGAACATGCAACCACTGTCGTGTGTGTGTGACTACCTCTCTTGATTTATATTCAGCCAATTCCTCCCCTCTCCATAGATGTTTAAGGCAACACACACACGCACCTCTGTGGACAGAGGACAGGATGTCAGAAACGGCTAGTTATCAGATCACATTACCACTTTACCTGAAGTCAGGTGTAGGGCAAAAATAGGACCATGCCACCTGTTCCCTGGATCCTGTTCCATTTCCAATCACTTAAAGAGCAGCTGATTCATTCAATTATTCATCCATCCATTTTCATAGCTTAGCAGCATAAACTGTGTGTTTTGTTCTCTTATCTACATGCACAGCAGCCTGTGTACACTACATGTGGATCAGACATTGTTGACCGAACAGGAGACCTTCCCATGTTTAAATAAGCCCACCTCTGTCTGTCATCTCATTGTGTTTTTACATGACAAGGTGTACTGTATCACTGTTCCATAATTGTAAGGGAAAGAGGGAGGCTCGCTCGGGTGGTGCTAGCACATGAGCATATATAATACATTGACGTAACTCCGATTTTAAGGTGTTTACGTGTCCCACTAATTTGAAAAATTGCTCAGAAAACCAGGTGTTTTAATCGGCGCATGCCGATCGTACGCCGATTTAAGATAGTTATGTTAACCACCTTTTATTATGCTTAATGCCATACTCTGTCTACTACCATAATCATTTTAAAACCAGATTATTGGTGTGCATGGAAACTTACTCATTACCACATAGGTCTAACATGATGCATGCCTCTTTATTTGGGGTTGCCTTTCTTCCACAGTGTTACAACCCCTTTCCCCAAAACATGTTGTTTCAGGACATTCATCAATACATTTTTAGGTTTTGGACAATCCACTTGCTATCAGTCTCAAATGGATATAGGAGGCATCAGTATTTTAGACTTTCAACATAATGTATTCATTTTGGTTACGTCATTCAAGTTGCTCCTTTATTGGCTCTGATAATGTGATGACATCTTGCTCTGATGTAATAGCCCTCCCCATTTCCTCAGCTGTCAGTCAAATTGGGGGGAAGGAGCCGGGAAGGGTGAAGGAGAGGCTACGCAAGTCTTGCCCTCCTCAGTGGCCTTTGTTTCTACTTGGCTTTGTAGAACATGCAGTTGCTCAGTGGAGCACAGCGCTTAAGTGGGCCACAGGGGAGTGAGAGCAGGCTGAACAAAGTGCCTAGGGATGGGGGGGGTGTAAGGGGCGGCAGGTGCCCTGTTTACATCCAGAAAGTCATTCCTCTCCTTGTCTCCTAATCATCAGGGGTCTCATCAGGGGCAGGCTGCAGGGAGCAGGTGGGCTTTGTGTAGTATAGTCAGACAGGGCCCTGCACTTTAGCTCTCCTTTGGCAGAGTGCATGGAGCAGAAGAAAAATGGAACCTGTAGAGACTAGAGGAGAGAGCGTGACCTGCAGGTAACCTCTGGATCCATCACTTAGCCATGTCAGCATCATCTCCCTGGCACTGACTGTCACTGTCAAGTTAGTTTCTGTTGTCTGCTTTATTCCTAGCACCGCCCTGTGGTCAGTTACCTGGGCTTTTGGAGCTTTTTACACCATGTTGTCAGGCTATCAGCAGAACATATGGAAAGTTAACTGAGAGACATCAACGAATCATCAACGAATCAGAGATGGAACAATAAGTTAATTAAGTCATATAGGATTTTCATCTTCACCGGATTCTGAGAGCTCTTCAACATGTTGAACGTCTTTCTGCCTTGGATTGTATCAACTGGCTAATACATTACAGAAACAAGGGGAATACTTCAACCCCTGCCGCACCATAAAAGTATAGGCTATGTTCCTTCCACTGAGAGGTTTCATTTTAAAAGTTGTGACTGACGGCAGAACAACAGCAGCAGAATGTTCTGCCAGGTCTCTGGTTCTTTCTGTGAACAGCATGGAACCACCTGTCTGAATCAGTGCTCAACTGTTTCAGTTTTTTAGCAATAAAGGATGGGGGGAAAATCCTATTCAATCCAGCCTCTTGAGTTGAATGGGAATGATGTCGATCTCTGTGCATTCAGACCACAACACCTGTTAACCTCCGGTATATCACTAAAGATGAACAGAGAGAGAGAGCAAGATGGTGCAGGCAAGGCAGACCCTTGAGAGATGCAGAGCTATTAGGAGACAGTTTAATTAACCAGGAGAGGCTTGGTCATGGAAACTAAGTTGAGCAGAAGAGGGGGGAGAAGGAGGGAGAAGGGGGGGAGGCACCACGGAGGAGGGGGAGAGGTGGCTGTTCTATGATTAGCCTACATGTAGCGTTACTGTGAATGTCTCCCTCTGCCCAAGTCCTCATCTCACTATAGCTCTGTGTGTTCAAGGTTTGGTCGTTAGCCAATAAAGGTGGATTCTAAATCACTGACACCCTGCATTTTGGGACATCTATGTATGTGTTCTAATGCAGAGGTGAGAGAACGAAGTAAAAAAACGTGGTTTGGCAGTGGACATGACCAGATTTTCACAAAATTAACCTAAATGTGTTTGGCAATAAATAAATTAAAAGATATCTGAATGATACAAAACAGTTGGAAGTTGTAAAGAAATCCAGATTTGTGAGAGCAGAGAATGAAAGTGCAGCTCATTAGGGCTGTTAATATTTAACTTGATTTTATTGCTATGAACACAGAGACAGGAACTCGCTGCTTGGACCACTGACTCTTACACTACCTTAGTGACCTGAGTACATTCTGTACTGCTGGCCACAGTTGCCTGTTGCATGAGTACAGCAGCTATAATATCACAGGTACAGTCAGTGTGATGGGTTCCTAGTACCGTGTGACTTACTGGAGCAATTAGGGTTAAGTGCCTTACTCAAGAGTACATTGGCAGATTGTTCATCTAGTCGGTTCCGGGACTCGAACCAGCGACCTTATTGGTTACTGGCCCAACACTTTTAACCGCTAAGTTACCTGCCATTTCTATGGTACTGTGAATGTAAAAGTGAATGTTGTGCATAGACGATTGGCACAGAAGCTTACTTCCTGTCTTGCCAGGATCTGAATGATCACTGTTCATTAGTCAACCTGTATATTATAATAATCATATTATAGTTATTGTCAAAGCATCTAGGATTTTTGTCTCTGTGAGTGATATTGATTTTCAAATCCCAGACGCATGAAAACGAAAAGGAGAGCCGCACATTCTAGGAGCTCAGATGTAATAATCTAATATCCAACGTTTCGACAGACAAGCTGTCTTCATCAGGGTATAATCACAAACACTGCGGGTCACTAGTTTATATAGTTTCAAAGGACTCACGGGTGTCTGTGATCATGGCCGGGTGTGGCTTGATGTCATTGGTTGATTTACAGATATAAATAGAACATATAAAAAACATAAATGGACAGCATATAGTCATAGATACAATTTGGCTACATAAGCCTACAAATATTTACAATGAATATCAAAATCACAATAATCACAAGAATGGCTTCAGATCGAAGGGTCTTTAAATGAATGATCCAGGCAGCCTCTTGTTTTAACAATAAATTGTCGAGGTCACCCTCTCTCCTAGGGAGGGTGATATGTTCGATGCCGATATAACGTAGGGACAATATAGTGGTTTGCTTTCAAAAAGTGGACTGTCACTGGGTATGTCAAGTTTTTGCACGTGATGGTGCTACGATGACCCGAGATTTTTACTTTTAATTCGCGCTTCGTTTTACCAACCTCATTTTTACCACAATAACAAGTTATAAGATAAATAACTACCTGAGCATGTGAGCATGTGATAACACCTTTTGATTGGGATCTCCTCCCCTGTTTTGGGGTGTTTTTGAAGGATCTACAATGGCTATGCATTGAGCACAGCCATTACATCTGTAGTTTCCATCCAGTAGGGGTGCAAATAGATGTTCGGGGATATTCTGGGGTGGTAAATCAGTTTACCACCTGATCTCTGAGATTTCTGGAGAATTTCTTGCCGTCTTTCGGATGGGACGTTAAACAGACTCTGGTCACTAAAAGTTCCAATGGCACTTATCGTTAGAGTAGGTGTGTTAACCCCGGTGTCCTGGCTAAATTCCCAATCTGTCCCTCATACCATCATGGTCACCTAATCATCCCCAGCTTACAATTGGCTCATTCATCCCCGCCCTCTCCCCTATAACTATTCCCCAGGTCGTTTTTTACAGATTTACCTGGTAAAATAAGGGTTAAATAAATTAATAAAAGTGCCTTACTCAAGGGCACATCAGCAGATTTTTCACCTAGTCGGCTCAGGGACTTAAACCAGAAACCTTCTGGTTACTGGCCCAACACTTTTTTAACCTCTAGGCTACCTGCCATTTCTATGGCACTGTGACTGAATCTGTGCATAGATGATTGGTACAGAAGCTTACTTCCTGTCTTTCCAGAATCTGAATGACCACTGGCATGTCTTTACTATCATTAAATTGAAGACTTATAGTTTTTATCAAAGATTCTCTGTGATTAGTATTACGCGATCAACTGATTAATCATGTAACTAGGAAGTCGGGCCACCAAGGAAAAATATTCAGATTACAAGATTATAATTTCCTAATATAACCTTTCAGATATTTTCATATCTGATTGATAGTCTTCTGATTAATTAATTATTTACTTTACCTCACGTTAGTCTCATTCCAAACGTTGTAAATTGTTGGTTATCTGCACGAACCCAGTCTTCCCTATGAGTCATCCATACATCAATTGTCTTAAATAATGTATTTATTACTAACTAAGTAATTCACAGAAATGCATAAACAAGCAAACAAGGTAAATGTGGTTACAAGAAATAAGGGAATGTGCCTTAGTGGGCTAAACCGGCATCGCGGCTTGTTAGGCAAAAGGGGAAGTGGGGGTCAACTGAGATGAGACACTACAAAGCTGATAATTATAACAATTGAAATGCTAATCCTTTGCATATGAACGATCACACATTTGGAACAATTGCAATCAATATATATATTTACGCTCAGTGTGTCGTCTTGAACGCTTTTGAAAAGTTTTTCTACTGGAGCGTTTCGTCATCTCGCTCTCTCTCTCTCTCTCTGTCTTGCTTAGAGGGAATAGTTCAGAGTGACATTCATTCATTTGTTATAGGATGGATGTTTCGGCGGTTGTTGTTCTTCGCGTTCAATGATACCGAATTCCTAGCTGCAGACTAGTAATTAATATCAAAGACTTGTTCTTATTCTGTCGGTATCGACAGTCTAAGAGTTTCACCACGTGGTATGGTTAAAAGATTCAGCAATGGTCTACAACCTTCGTCCTCTCCTATTAGAGAAAAATATGGTCTGGTGATAATTTCTCAAAGTTGGGTTTTATTCGGAATTGCAGAAAAGGGGCTGTCCCAGGATGCCTGACCCTAACTGGGCTCAGGGGCGGTCCTCTGATTCAGTTAAACTCAAAAGGGAATTGGCGTTTCCTTCATTAAACAGTCCAAAATCACAATGTAAAATTGTGTAAACAGTATCATACTCACTCATTCATCTTATACAACAATTAGATGTAAACCTCATATCTGAGGCTATTATCTAAACAGCGTTATGGTAATGTGGCCACACCGTCTCCCATGAGCTTCCCCAAGTTGTAACAAACGGATCAGTTCATAGCTGGTTTCTTCACCCATCTTTTATACTTCCTCCGGAACATGACATTTTTTCGTACCTCACGTTCTGTGAGGTGGAAGAAATTCCTTTGTTCTCTATGAAAATTTACTCTGCCTCTTATATTGTGTGGCCATGTGGCAGGGTCTTCTCCTCAGGAATGTACGACCTCTCTCTGACCACACCAGCCTAGTTGAAGGAGGCAAGGGGGAGGCAGGGAGAGGGGGATGGGGCTTGCTATACCCAAAGAGGGCAACGTCATGACACCACTGTTCATTAGTATACAGTGAAGGAAAAAAGTATTTGATCCCCTGTTGATGTTATACGTTTGCCCAATGACAAAGAAATTATCAGTCTATAATTTTAATGGTATGTTTATTTGAACAGTGAGAGACAGAATATCAACAAAAAAATCCAGAAAAACGCGTGTCAAAAATGTTATAAATTTATTTGCATTTTAATGAGGGAAATAAGTATTTGACCCCTCTGCAAAACATGACTTAGTACTTGATGGCAAAACCCTTGTTGGCAATCAGAGGTCAGATGTTTCTTGTAGTTGGCCACCAGGTTTGCACACATCTCAGGAGGGATTTTGTCCCACTCCTCTTTGTAGATCTTCTCCAAGTCATTAAGGTTTCGAGGCTGACGTTTGGCAACTCGAACCTTCAGCTCCCTCCACAGATTTTCTATGGGATTAAGGTCTGGAGACTGGCTAGGCCACTCCAGGACCTTGATGTGCTTCTTCGTGAGCTACTCATTTGTTGCCTTGGCCGTGTGTTTTGGGTCATTGTCATGCTGGAATACCCATCCACGACCCATTTTCAGTGCCCTGGCTGAGGGAAGGAGGTTCTCACCCAAGATTTGACGGTACATGGCCCCGTCCATCGTCCCTTTGATGCAGTGAAGTTGTCCTGTCCCCTTAGCAGAAAAACACCCCCAAAGCATAATGTTTCCACCTCCATGTTTGACGGTGGGGATGGTGTTCTTGAGGTCATAGGCAGCATTCCTCCTCCTCCAAACACTGTGAGTTGAGTTGATGCCAAAGAGCTCCGTTTTGGTCTCATCTGACCACAACACTTTCACCCAGTTGTCCTCTGAATCATTCAGATGTTCATTGGCAAACTTTAGACTAGAGATCGACCGATTAATCAGGGACGATTTTCAAGTTTTCATAACAATCGGAAATCGGTATTTTTGGGTGCCGATTTGACGATTTTTTAAATTTTTTTTTATTTATTATTATTATTTTTTTAAATAATAATTAAATACCTTTTATTTAACTAGGCAAGTCAGTTAAGAACACATTCTTATTTTCAATGACGGCCTAGGAACGGTGGGTTAACTGCCTCGTTCAGGGGCAGAACGACAGATTTTCACCTTTTTAGCTCGGGAGATCCAATCTTGCAACCTTAGAGGTTAACTAGTCCAACGCAATAACGACCTGCCTCTCTCGTTGCACTCCACAAGGAGACTGCCTGTTACGCGAATGCAGTAAGCCAAGGTAAGTTGCTAGCTAGCATTAAACTTATCTTATAAAAAACTATCAATCATAATCACTTTAACTACACATGGTTGATGATATTACTAGATATTATCTAGCATGTCCTGCGTTGCATATAATCTGACTGACTGAAGTATCTGACTGAGCGGTGGTAGGCAGAAGCAGGCGCATAAACATTCATTCAAACAGCACTTTCGTGCGTTTTGCCAGCAGCTCTTCGTTGTGCGTCAAGCATTGCGCTGTTTATGACTTCAAGCCTATCAACTCCCGAGATGAGGCTGGTGTAACTGAAGTGAAATGGCTAGCTAGTTAGTGCGCGCTAATAGCGTTTCAAATGTCACTCCTCTGAGCCTTCTAGTAGTTGTTCTCCTTGCTCTACATGGGTAATGCTGGGTAACGCTGCTTCGAGGGTGGCTGTTTTCGTTGTGTTGCTGGTTCGAGCCCAGGGAGGAGCGAGGAGAGGGACGGAAGCTATACTGTTACACTGGCAATACTAAAGTGCCTATAAGAACATCTAATAGTCAAAGGTATATGAAATACAGATGGTATAGAGGGAAATAGTCCTATAATTCCTGCAATAACTACAACCTAAAACTTCTTACCTGGGAATATTGAAGACTCATGTTAAAAGGAACCGCCAGCTTTCATATGTTCTCATGTTCTGAGCAAGGAACTGAAACGTTAGCTTTCTTACATAGCACATATTGCACTTTTACTTTCTTCTCCAACACTTTTGTTTTTTGCATTATTTAAACCAAATTGAACGTTTCATTATTTACTTGAGGCTAAATAGATTTTTTTTATGCATTATATTAAGTTAAAATAAGTGTTCATTCAGTATTGTTGTAATTGTCATTATTACAAATAAATAAATACAATTCAGCCGATGTAATCGATATTGGCTTTTTTGGTCCTCCAATAATCGGTATCGGCGTTGAAAAATCATAATTGGTCGACATCTACTTCAGACGGGCATGTATAGGTGCTTTCTTGAGCATGGGGACCTTGCGGGCGCTGCAGGATTTCAGTCCTTTACGGCATAGTGTGTTACCAATTGTTTTGTTGGTGACGATGGTCCCAGCTGCCTTGAGATCATTGACAAGATCCTCCCGTGTAGTTCTGGGCTGATTCCTCACCGTTCTCATGATCATTACAACTCCACGAGGCGAGATCTTGCATGGAGCCCCAGGCTGAGGGAGATTGACAGTTCTTTTGTGTTTCTTCCATTTGCGAATAATCGCACCAACTGTTGTCACCTTCTCACCAAGCTGCTTGGCGATGGTCTTGTAGCCCATTCCAGCCTAGTGTAGGTCTACAATCTTGTCCCTGACATCCTTGGAGAGCTCTTTGGTCTTGGCCATGGTGGAGAGTTTGGAATCTGATTGATTGCTTCTGTGGACAGGTGTCTTTTATACAGGTAACAAACTGAGATTTGGAGCACTACATTTAAGAGTGTGCTCCTAATCTCAGCTCGTTACCTGTATAAAAGACACCTGGGAGCCAGAAATATTTCTGATTGAGAGGGGGTCAAATACTTATTTCCCTCATTAAAATGCAAATCAATTTATAACATTTTTTTACATGCATTTTCTGGATTTTGTTGTTGTTATTCTGTTTCTCACTGTTCAAATAAACCTACCATTACAATTATAGACTCAACATTTCTTTGTCAGTGGGCAAAGGTACAACATCAGCAGGGGATCAAATACTTTTTTCCCTCACTGTATAATAATAATATTGGCAAATCATCTAGGATTTATGTAATATTGATTTTATACTCCCAGACCCAGACACACCTTTTCATGAATTGTTCTGGTACTGTGTATGCAAACCAAATTGAGAAGAAGGTTGCTTGTGGAGTTCGTTGCAGTGGAGTTTGTTTAGCCACTGTTCAGAGCTTGTGGTTTTCTATAGTCCCCTCCGTCTATGGCTCTGGTCGTACCCAGTTGACCAATGTGTCCTCTCTCTCTTCTGCAGGCGCCATGCAGACCCCTGAGGCAGGCGCTGAATCCGCCTCCACTGTCCACACCGCTGTGCCTGTGCAGCCTGCAGGCTCCGCCCAGCAGGTGTCCTCTCAGGTGTGTGTGTGTGTGTGTGTGTGTGTGTGTGTGTGTGTGTGTGTGTGTGTGTGTGTGTGTGTGTGTGTGTGTGTGTGTGTGTGTGTGTGTGTGTGTGTGTGAAAGTGAGATTTATATCTAACGCTTCACTGTGTTGTTGCAGGCCCAGACTGTTCAACAGGTTCAGCATGTATACCCAGCACAACAGGTGCAGTACGTGGAGGAGAACAGTGGCGTCTATACCAACGGGAACATGTGAGTGTTTCGTGTTGTTCACCCACTTTTTGCCACCCCTCTGCTGCAGTGGCACTATACATAGTTGCTTTAATGTATTCTTTGTAGTCAATGGCAACAGCTAAAGTCACTTCACAGCAGCATTTCTGCCACACAAACATGGCAGGGGCAGTACAAGCACAGTGAAGTACTGCTTGAATATGTGCAGTCACCTGGAGATGACCAGGAGTATCTAGAAGTGCTACGGAGTCTTCTCCTGGGCTTGGGGGACAGGATACACTCTACTGACTAGCCCAGGCTGTGCCTGTTCCATAGTGACAGACACACAGTCACAGACAGACAGCGGTCTCTGAGGGAGGGGCTCAGGGAGGGGTACAGCCCGGCTAACAGGCGAGCTGAACACAGTCTCACTTCAGGGCAGAACAAGTGAGCTGAGCACACACTTACACACAATCTATTTGAGTCTGTTAACTGTGTGTTAGTACCACATTCTTGTCTCCTCCACAGAAGTAGACCGAAAAGAGTACAGTAATGTCTTCTACATGAAAAAGGGCAGTGGATATTTCTTACAGTTCACATGATTTGTCAACAAGAATCATGCCAGTGCCCCAAACTTTAAAAGTGCAGTAACTGCAGTCAGCTTTATTTTGGACGCAGTAATCGCAGAATAAAAAGTGTTATTTTGGACACAGTAATTGCAGAATAAAAAGTGTTATTTTGGACGCAGTAATCGCGGAATAAAAAGTGTTATTTTGGACACAGTAATCGCAGAATAAAAAGTGTTATTTTGGACGCAGTAATCGCGGAATAAAAAGTGTTATTTTGGACGCAGTAATCGCGGAATAAAAAGTGTTATTTTGGACGCAGTAATCGCAGAATAAAAAGTGTTATTTTGGACGCAGTAATCGCGGAATAAAAAGTGTTATTTTGGACGCAGTAATCGCAGAATAAAAAGTGTTGGACGCAGTAATCGCAGAATAAAAAGTGTTGGACGCAGTAATCGCTGAATAAAAAGTGTTATTTTGGACGCAGTAATCGCAGAATAAAAAGTGTTATTTTGGACGCAGTAATCGCAGAATAAAAAGTGTTATTTTGGACGCAGTAATCGCAGAATAAAAAGTGTTGGACGCAGTAATCGCTGAATAAAAAGTGTTATTTTGGACCCAGTAATCGCGGAATAAAAAGTGTTGGATGCAGTAATCGCAGAATAAAAAGTGTTGGATGCAGTAATCTCAGAATAAAAAGTGTTATTTTGGACACAGTAATCTCAGAATAAAAAGTGTTATTTTGGACACAGTAATCGCAGAATAAAAAGTGTTATTTTGGACGCAGTAATCTCAGAATAAAAAGTGTTATTTTGGACACAGTAATCGCAGAATAAAATGTGTTGGACGCAGTAATCGCAGAATAAAAAGTGTTATTTTGGACACAGTAATCGCAGAATAAAAAGTGTTATTTTGGACACAGTAATGGCAGAATAAAAAGTGTTATTTTGGACACAGTAATGGCAGAATAAAAGGTGTTATTTTGGACACAGTAATCGCAGAATAAAAGGTGTTATTTTGGACACAGTAATCGCAGAATAAAAGGTGTTATTTTGGACACAGTAATCGCAGAATAAAAGGTGTTATTTTGGACACAGTAATCGCAGAATAAAAGGTGTTATTTTGGACACAGTAATCGCAGAATAAAAGGTGTTATTTTGGACACAGCATACTGCAGTTACACTGACCTCTGACTACAATTTGTTTTCGTACGGTCAGAGTTCTGGCATAGGTCTTATAAAGGGTTGAGAGAGTATGTTTCTGGTCCACGTGAATTGAGACCTGCTATCATAAAGGGAGTTGTGTCAAGCCACTGAAGGGTGCCATTATATCAGAGGCCAGGTTAATGGAGTGACTGCAGTCAAAACGACAAACACAGAAATCTCTGTCAGCACGGCCACTCCTCAGGTGATTTGAGTAACCATGGAAACTCCACTTTCAATAACACAGGAATATTGCATGCCCACGAAGGCTCAGAATGGTACCGCTAATTCACTTCCAATAAGCACTCTAGCACTATATTGAAACTTTATGTAAAGGGCAATTATCCTGAACCTATTGCTCTGGGGGGGGGAAATGTGTAACTTTTTCCTCCACTATTTTTGCCCAGACGGACATACTCGTACTCCGAGCCCCAGCTGTACAGCCAGAACAGTGGAGGGAGCTACTTTGACACGCAGGGCAGCTCATCCCAGGTGTCTACGGTGGTGTCATCCCATGGCATGGCCAACAACGGCGGGGGGAACGGGGGGCTGACCATGGGTCTGGCTGGGGGGCAGATCATCAGCAGCTCTGGGGCCTACCTCATCGGGGGCAACACCATGGATAACTCTGCCCCCCACCCAGCAGCCCAGACCACCCGAGCCTCCCCGGCCACTGTGAGTGTACGGCCCCCCTCTACTTACTATTCTCTGTCTGTCCCTGTCCCTGCCTGTCTGTCCCTGTCCCTCCCTGTCTGTCCCTGTCTGTCTCTGTCCCTGTCTGTCCCCGTCTGTCCCTCTGTCTGTCCCTCTGTCTGTCCCCGTCTGTCCCCGTCTGTCCCTGTCTGTCCCTGTCTGTCCCTGTCCCTCCCTGTCTGTCCCTGTCCCTCCCTGTCCGTCCCTGTCTGTCCCCGTCTGTCCCTGTCTGTCCCTGACGGCCAGGCCACTCTCTTCTGCCTGTCATAATGCATATCTGAAGCCTTTCTTCAGTAGCTATAGCACCACTTAGCTACTTCATGTCGGTGTCTGAGAATGTCTGTAATTGTGTTGTCTCCCTATTTCCTGTGGTCTTCTCAGCTAGTACTTCAGTTTTTTATTGTCATCTACCCATCCAGTACTGTGAAACATAATTTCCTCTTGTGCTGTGTTTTAGCTGAGGTGTAAATAAATAAATCTCCTCCATAATATTTGTTGGTTCTGCTTTGCTCTGTAGCGAAGCGTTTAGACTTGAGTGCAGTCCACCGCAGTGGATCTGTGCTACCTTCCGGTGGCTGAATATGGTAGTTTCACAATATGGTAGTTTCACAATATGGTAGTTTCACAGCTTCTGAGATCATTTCTTATATTATTGTGGTGTTAACATTTTTCATTGTTTTCCTTGACTTTCAAAAGAAGAAGTATGTCCATGTACAGACAGAGACAGTAAATTGAATTTAAGTTTAAACTGGCTTCGCAAAGCAGGGCTTTTAGGAGTAATTTTGGTGATGCTTGCTTTAGGATCTGTCCTGGATTTTCAGATTTTCTATGTGTCAGTATTTTCATTGTTCTACTGCAACTTCGTCCTTTGTTGTTTTTCCTTCCATTTTTTTGCTCCTTGGTCTATCAGATTGAAATGGCGATTGAGACGCTCCAAAAGACTGAAGGTTTATCCAGTCAGAGAAGCTCACTACTCAATAGCCATGTAAGTCACCACTCTAAACGCCTCACCTTGCCTGCATAGCTGTGCTCTCTCTCTTCCAGTATCTCCAGCTCTCTCTCTCTTTTAGTATCTCCAGCTCTCTCCCCCCCTCTTCTAGTATCTCCAGCTCTCTCTCCCTCTCTTCCAGTATCTCCAGCTCTCTCTCTCTTCTAGTATCTCCAGCTCTCTCCCCCCCTCTTCTAGTATCTCCAGCTCTCCCTCTCTTCTAGTATCTCCAGCTCTCCCTCTCTTCTAGTATCTACAGCTCTCCCTCTCTTCTAGTATCTACAGCTCTCTCTCCCTCTCTTCTAGTATCTCCAGCTCTCTCTCCCTCTCTTCTAGTATCTCCAGCTCTCTCTCCCTCTCTTCTAGTATCTCCAGCTCTCTCTCCCTCTCTTCTAGTATCTCCAGCTCTCTCCCCCTCTCTTCTAGTATCTCCAGCTCTCCCTCTCTTCTAGTATCTACAGCTCTCCCTCTCTTCTAGTATCTACAGCTCTCCCCCCTCTCTTCTAGTATCTCCAGCTCTCTCTCCCTCTCTTCTAGTATCTCCAGCTCTGCCTCTCTTCTTGTATCTACAGATCTCCTTCTCTTCTAGTATCTCCAGCTCTCCCTCCCTCTCTTCTAGTATCTCCAGCTCTGCCTCTCTTCTAGTATCTCCAGCTCTCCCTCCCTCTCTTCTAGTATCTCCAGCTCTGCCTCTCTTCTAGTATCTCCAGCTCTCTCTCCCTCTCTTCTAGTATATCCAGCTCTCTCTCCCTCTCTTCTAGTATCTACAGCTCTCCCTCTCTTCTAGTATCTACAGCTCTCCCTCTCTTCTAGTATCTACAGCTCTCCCTCTCTTCTAGTATCTCCAGCTCTCCCTCTCTTCTAGTATATCCAGCTCTCTCTCCCTCTCTTCTAGTATCTCCAGCTCTCTCTCCCTCTCTCCTAGTATCTCCAGCTCTCTCTCCTTCTCTTCTAGTATCTCCAGCTCTCTCTCCCTCTCTTCTAGTATCTAAAGCTCTGCCTCTCTTCTAGTATCTACAGCTCTCCTTCTCTTCTAGTATCTCCAGCTCTCTCTCCCTCTCTCCTAGTATCTCCAGCTCTCTCTCCTTCTCTTCTAGTATCTCCAGCTCTCTCTCCCTCTCTTCTAGTATCTAAAGCTCTGCCTCTCTTCTAGTATCTACAGCTCTCCTTCTCTTCTAGTATCTCCAGCTCTCTCTCCCTCTCTTCTAGTATCTAAAGCTCTGCCTCTCTTCTAGTATCTACAGCTCTCCTTCTCTTCTAGTATCTCCAGCTCGCCTTCTCTTCTAGTATCTACAGCTCTCCCTCTCTTCTAGTATCTCCAGCTCTCCCTCTCTTCTAGTATCTCCAGCTCTCCCTCTCTGCTAGTATCTACAGCTCTCCCTCTCTGCTAGTATCTCCAGCTCTCCCTCTCTTCTAGTATCTCCAGCTCTCCTTCTCTTCTAGTATCTCCAGCTCTCCTTCTCTTCTAGTATCTCCAGCTCTCCTTCTCTTCTAGTATCTCCAGCTCTCCCTCTCTTCTAGTATCTCCAGCTCTCCCTCTCTTCTAGTATCTCCAGCTCTCCCTCTCTTCTAGTATCTACAGCTCTCTTTCTCTTCTAGTATCTACAGCTCTCCCTCTCTTCTAGTATCTACAGCTCTCCCTCTCTTCTAGTATCTACAGCTCTCCCTCTCTTCTAGTATATCCAGCTCTCTCTCCCTCTCTTCTAGTATCTACAGCTCTCCCTCTCTTCTAGTATCTACAGCTCTCCCTCTCTTCTAGTATCTACAGCTCTCCCTCTCTTCTAGTATCTACAGCTCTCCCTCTCTTCTAGTATCTCCAGCTCACCTTCTCTTCTAGTATCTACATCTCGCCCTCTCTTCTAGTATCTCTAGCTCTCTTTCTCTTCTAGTATCTATAGCTCTCCTTCTCTTCTAGTATCTCCATCTCTCCTTCTCTTCTAGTATCTCCAGCTCTCCTTCTCTTCTAGTATCTCCAGCTCTCCTTCTCTTCTAGTATCTCCAGCTCTCCCTCTTTTCTAGTATCTCCAGCTCTCTTTCTCTTCTAGTATCTACAGCTCTCCTTCTCTTCTAGTATCTACAGCTCTCCCTCTCTTCTAGTATCTACAGCTCTCCCTCTCTTCTAGTATCTCCAGCTCTCCTTCTCTTCTAGTATCTACAGCTCTCCATCTCTTCTAGTATCTACAGCTCTCCATCTCTCTTAGTATATCCAGCTCTCCCTCTCTTCTAGTATCTCCAGCTCTCCTTCTCTTCTAGTATCTCCAGCTCTCCTTCTCTTCTAGTATCTCCAGCTCTCCTTCTCTTCTAGTATCTCCAGCTCTCCTTCTCTTCTAGTATCTCCAGCTCTCCCTCTTTTCTAGTATCTCCAGCTCTCTTTCTCTTCTAGTATCTACAGCTCTCCTTCTCTTCTAGTATCTACAGCTCTCCCTCTCTTCTAGTATCTACAGCTCTCCCTCTCTTCTAGTATCTCCAGCTCTCCCTCTCTTCTAGTATCTACTGCTCTCATTCTCTTCTAGTATCTACAGCTCTCCCTCTCTTCTAGTATCTACAGCTCTCCCTCTCTTCTAGTATCTCCAGCTCTCCTTCTCTTCTAGTATCTCCAGCTCTCCCTCTCTTCTAGTATCTACAGCTCTCTTTCTCTTCTAGTATCTACAGCTCTCCCTCTCTTCTAGTATCTCCAGCTCTCCTTCTCTTCTAGTATCTACAGCTCTCCCTCTCTTCTAGTATCTACAGCTCTCTTTCTCTTCTAGTATCTATAGCTCTCCTTCTCTTCTAGTATCTCCAGCTCTCTCTCTCTCTTCTAGTATCTCCAGCTCTCCTCCCTCTCTTCTAGTGTCTCCAGCTCTCTCTCCTTCTCTTCTAGTATCTCCAGCTCTCCCTATTTTCTAGTATCTCCAGCTCTCCCTCTCTTCTAGTATCTCCAGCTCTCCTTCTCTTCTAGTATCTCCAGCTCTCTCTCTCTTCTAGTATCTCCAGCTCTCTCTCTCTTCTAGTATCTCCAGCTCTCCCTCTCTCTTCTAGTATCTCCAGCTCTCCCTCTCTTCTAGTATCTCCAGCTCTCCCTCTCTTCTAGTATCTCCAGCTCTCCTTCTCTTCTAGTATCTCCAGCTCTCCTTCTCTTCTAGTATCTCCAGCTCTCTTTCTCTTCTAGTATCTCCAGCTCTCCTTCTCTTCTAGTATCTACAGCTCTCCATCTCTTCTAGTATCTACAGCTCTCCCTCTCTCTTAGTATATCCAGCTCTCCCTCTCTTCTAGTATCTCCAGCTCTCCTTCTCTTCTAGAATCTCCAGCTCTCCTTCTCTTCTAGTATCTCCAGCTCTCCTTCTCTTCTAGTATCTCCAGCTCTCCTTCTCTTCTAGTATCTCCAGCTCTCCTTCTCTTCTAGTATCTCCAGCTCTCCTTCTCTTCTAGTATCTCCAGCTCTCTTTCTCTTCTAGTATCTCCAGCTCTCCTTCTCTTCTAGTATCTCCAGCTCTCCCTCTCTTCTAGTATCTCCAAGTATCCCTTTCTTTTTGTATCTCCAGCTGTCTCGCTCTCTTCTAGTATCTCCAGCTCTCTCGCTCTCTTCTAGTATCTCCAGCTCTCCCTCTCTTCTAGTATCTCCAGCTCTCCTTCTCTTCTAGTATCTCCAGCTCTCATTCTCTTCTAGTATCTCCAGCTCTCCTTCTCTTCTAGTATCTCCAGCTCTCCCTCTTTTCTAGTATCTCCAGCTCTCCTCCCTCTCTTCTAGTATCTCCAGCTCTCCTCCCTCTCTTCTAGTATCTCCAGCTCTCCTTATCTTCTAGTATCTCCAGCTCTTTCTTTCTTCTAGTACCTCCAGCTCTCCCTCTCTTTTAGTATCTCCAGCTCTCCCTCTCTTCTAGTGTCTACAGCTCTCCCTCTCTTCTAGTATCTACAGCTCTCCCTCTCTCTTAGTATATCCAGCTCTCCTTCTCTTCTTATATCTCCATTTCTCCCCCTCTTCTAGTATCTCCAGCTCTCTCTCTTTTATTATCTCCAGCTCTCTCTCTCTTTTTATATCTCCACCTCTCTCTCTCTTTTAGTATTTCCAGCTCTCCCTCTCTTCTAGTATCTCCAGCTCTCTCTCTCTCTTCTAGTATCTCCAGCTCTCTCTCCCTCTTCTAGTATCTCCAGCTCTCTCTTTCTTCTAGTACCTCCAGCTCTCCCTCTCTTTTAGGATCTCCAGCTCTCCCTCTCTTCTAGTATCTCCAGCTCTCTCTCTCTTCTAGTATCTCCAGCTGTCTCTCTCTCGCTCTCTTTCACTCTGTGGTGATTGGGATGCCTCCTGTGCTCTGATTGAAATGTTTCACTCCGTTAGTTAATTGTGCTTTTAATGCCAGATCAGTGGGTGATGGTATTTTACAGACAAGTGGGGGAGGGTGACACATGGGACTATCTGCTAGTGACATACATGTGTGTAATTGACTCCATACACCCCCACCCCCCCCCCCCTCCCAGCTGCAGTGGCTACTGGATAACTATGAGACAGCGGAGGGGGTGAGTCTGCCTCGCTCCACCCTCTACAACCACTACCTGCGCCACTGCCAGGAGCAGAAGTTGGACCCGGTCAACGCTGCTTCCTTTGGTAAACTCATCCGCTCCATCTTCATGGGGCTCCGCACGCGTCGCCTGGGCACACGGTAAGCTACTGAGAGAACAGACACGCTCTAGTATTGACCTCTCTCTCTCTCTCTCCTCTTCTTCTAGCCTATCTCTATGTCTCCAGTCCTGCTCTCTCTTATTCTATCTCTACGTCTCTAGTCCTCCAGTCCTACTCTTTCTCCTCCTCTTCTATCCTATCTCTACTTCTCCAGTCCTCCAGTCCTGCTCTCTTCTCTTCTACTATCTCTACGTCTCCAGTCCTACTCTCTCTTCTCTTCTTCTATCCTTTCTCTGCGTCTCCAGTCCTCCAGTCCTGCTCTCTCTTCTCTTCTACTATCCTATCTCTACGTCTCCAGTCCTGCTCTCTCTTCTCTTCTTCTATCCTTTCTCTACGTCTCCAGTCCTCCAGTCCTGCTCTCTCTCCTCTTCTTCTATCCTTTCTCTACGTCTCCAGTCCTCCAGTCCTGCTCTCTCTTCTCTTCTTCTATCCTAACTCTACATCTCCAGTCCTACTCTCTCTACGTCTCCAGTCCTGCTCTCTCTCCTCTTCTTCTATCCTATCTCTACATCTCCAGTCCTACTCTCTCTTCTCTTCTTCTATCCTTTCTCTACATCTCCAGTCCTACTCTCTCTCCTATTCTACTATCCTATCTCTACATCTCCAGTCCTACTCTCTCTCCTCTTCTACTCTCCTATCTCTACATCTCCAGTCCTACTCTCTCTCCTCTTCTACTCTCCTATCTCTACATCTCCAGTCCTATTCTCTGTATCTCCTCGAACTCCTGCAGTTGAGTATTTCCCTTTTCCTTGGCTTTTATTTTTTTCCCGTCTGTCTTCATTAGGATTTCTCGTTTGGTATTACAGCATGTTTTTGATTGGTGTAGTGTTCTTCAGTACTGAGAACAGTTAGCTGATCATTCCTGACTGTGTGTGTTGCAGAGGGAACTCGAAGTACCACTACTATGGGATCCGGTTGAAGCCGGACTCTCCTCTCAACAGACTGCAGGAGGACATGCAGTACATGGCCCTCAGACAGCAGCCTGTCCAACAGAAACAGAGGTACAACACACACACACATACAGGCTTTCATACACACACACACACACACACACACACACACACACACACACACACACACACACACACACATACAGGCTTTCATACACATGCGCACACACACACACACACACACACACACACACACATACAGGCTTTCATACACACACACACACACACACATACAGTACTGACTGAGGCATTGTTATTGTAGGTTTAAGCCGATGCAGAAGGTTGATGGTGTATCTGGGGAGAACTTCTCAGGCGGAGGCCAGCACACCCCCAGTGCAGCGGAGCAGACTGTCATCGCACAGAGCCAGCACCACCAGCAGTACCTGGGTGAGTGAGCAGTGTGTATGCTTACTAACTGACTTGCAGCGTCAATAGATTGATAGCGTTTGATGCTCCCAGAAGGTCTATTTATTGACACAGTTTGCTTGATAGTAAGTGTTCCTCTGCTGAGTTCTGTAAGCAGTTTCCTAATTGTTCCTCTGCTGAGTTCTGTAAGTAGTTTCCTAATTGTTCCTCTGCTGAGTTCTGTAAGTAGTCTCCTAAGTGTTCCTCTGCTGAGTTCTGTAAGCAGTCTCCTAAGTGTTCCTCTGCTGAGTTCTGTAAGCAGTTTCCTAAGTGTTCCTCTGCTGAGTTCTGTAAGCAGTCTCCTAAGTGTTCCTCTGCTGAGTTCTGTAAGCAGTCTCCTAAGTGTTCCTCTGCTGAGTTCTGTAAGCAGTCTCCTAAGTGTTCCTCTGCTGAGTTCTGTAAGCAGTCTCCTAAGTGTTCCTCTGCTGAGTTCTGTAAGCAGTCTCCTAAGTGTTCCCCTGTCGGTTATATCCTGCACTGAACCATTGATACCATTTTCTCAGTCTTTAGCATTTCCTTGTTAAATATCTACCCTGTTTGTTTCTCTGCTTTTTACTGGACTGATAACGTGAGTTGTTGTTGACCTTGGTTTCCATGTGTCCCTCCTGACAGACACATCGCGGGCCCTGCCAGACTTTGTGGAGCTGGACCTGGGAGAGACCAACGTGGACAATGTCGGCCCAGACGACATCAAAGCTCTCCAGTCACTCTACAGAGAGCACTGTGAGGTCAGAGATTATCCATCACCTCTAACAACATTTCACATCAAAGTTTTGTATTATGATAAATGTGCAAATGAATGGGAGCTTTCTTTGGCATGCATGATATTTCCAAGTCTTCATCTCCACTAATCAAATCAAATTTTATTGGTCACATACACATGGGTAGAAGATGTTATTGCGAGTGTAGCAAAATGCTTGTGCGTCTAGTTCCGACAGTGCAGTATCTAACAAGTAATCTAACACTTCTCCAACAACTACCTAATACACACAAATCTAAAGGGGTAAATGAGAATATGTACATGTAAGTATATGGGTACACACCAGATCATCTATGCTAATCAGAATGACTGTGAATGAGCGTTGTGTGATGTTGACCATGTCGTGTGTCTCTTGCAGGCCATTCTGGATGTGGTGGTCAACCTCCAGTTCAGTCTAATAGAGAAGCTGTGGCAGACTTTCTGGCGCTATTCTCCTTCTGACTCAGTGGAGGGCGCCACCATCACAGAAAACAGGTCCTCTCTCTGTCTCTCTCTCTCTGTCTCTCTTCTCTCTCTCCTCTCTCTCTCTCTCCGTTTCTCACACACACTCTCTCTCACTCGTTAACTCTCCATCTCTCTTGTTGTCATTAATCATTGTCCATTAGGGATGGATCGAGATTTACAAAATGGTTACCTGGAGGAAAATGGGAGAGGGTCATGCTTTTTACATTTCAGTCAAAGGAAAGGTTTAGTATATATTTTTTGTATGTAGTCCAGGGGAGGGTCAGGTAATATGTAATTGATGAAATTTAAATATTTCTCAGTGTGTATCAGTTTTCTGTGTGTATCAAGAATGGTCCACCACCCAAAGGACATCCAGCCAACTTGACACAACTGTGCGAAGCATTGGAGTCAACATGGCATCCCTGGGAAAGCTTTCAACACCTTGTAGAGTCCATGCCCCAACGAATTGAGTCTGTTATGAGGACAAAGGGGGGCGGGGTGCAACTCAATATTAGGAAGGTGTTTCTAATGTTTGGTATACTCAGTGTATACCCTCACCTCTGATTCTCCGCTGGGCGCCCAAATCAAGTATGCCTATAGGCTACAAAGTACATGCTCGGGGGAAGCATAAGGCAAAGGTATAT